>NC_085139.1:157442038-157613660 GCF_024139115.2 Armigeres subalbatus
GAAGAAGGAAGAAGGAAGAAGAAAGAAGGCTGAGGGAAGAAGCAAGAAGGAAGAAGGAAGAAATAAGAAGAAAGGAGGAAGAAATAAAGAAGAAGGAAGAAGGCAGAATGAAAAAGGAAAAAGAAAGAAGTTGGAAGGAAGAAGGCTGAGGGAAGGAGGAAGAAAGAAGAAGGAAGAAAGAAGGTAGAAGGAATGAAGAATAAGGAATAAGAAAAAAGGTAAAGGGAGAAAAAAGCGAAGAAGGAAAAATGAAGAAGAAAGAAGGAATAATTGAGAAGGAAGAAGGAAAAAGAAAGAAACAAGAAGAAACAAGAAAGAAAGAAAAAGTAAGAAGAAAGTTGAAAGAAGAAGGGTGTGGAAAAGAAAAAAAAGAACGAAGGAAGAGGAAAAAGGAAGAACAAGGAAAGAAGAAGAATGAAGGAAGAAAGAAGGAAGCAAAATGCAGAAAAAAGAGAGGGGAAGAAATAAGCAACAAAGAAGAAGGAAGAGCGAAAAAGAAAAAAAAAGGAAGAAGAAGGAAAATGAAGACAGATAGAAGAAGGAAGATGCAAGAAGGGAGAAGGAAGAAGTGGTAAGGTGAAGAAAGAACTTCTCATTTTTCACTTTTTGTTTCTTTTTGCTTATTCGGCCTAATGGCCATTCGGCCTAATGATTATTCGGCCTAATAACCTTCGGCCAAATGGCCTGACACCTTCTGGTCTACGGAAACATGCTGAGGTGTTTACGTCATCACCAAGATTTAGGGGCGTGCAAGAACTCAGACATACGGATCAACCAGCGTAATGACGAGCGTCGCATTTTTAGCTTTAAGTGAAATAGTCTGATTCTGGTCAATGTAAACACTCTGGATGGTTTGTCGTAACTTTCAGGACTTGCAGGTCGTCCAAAAATTGCTTGGGGTGAAGACTTACGGATCAACCAGTGTAATGACGGTGGTCTCGTGTGCAGCTTCATATAAAATATCTACATTCTGGTCAATGGAAACACGCTAGGATGTTTATCATCAATTTCAGGATGTATGATAGAACCTCTTGGAGTACAGATCTACGGATCAATGAGCGTAACGGTGAACGTCGCAGTTGTAACTTCGAGCGGGATAGCCCTATTCTGGCCTATGAAAACACGCTGAATGGTTATCATCATTTCCAAATTAGTAGGTCATCCAAGAACTCCATGGTATACCCTACGGATCAACCAACGTAACGACGAACGTCGCATGTGTAACTTCAAGCAAAATTGCCATATTCTTGTCAATGGAAACACGTTGGGTGGTTTATCATCAATTTCAAGGTTTGTAGATCGTCCAAGAACTCCTTGGAGTTCAGATCTTCGGATCAAATATTCTAACGTCAAACTTCTCATGCGCAACTACAAGCAAGATACCTTCATTCTGGACGAAGATAAAACATTGGTTGGTTTACCATCATTTTCAAAGTTTTTGTGTTACAGATCTTGCTTAGTCCAGCGGTAAGATTTGCGGCTACAAGGCGACACCATGCTGAAGGTGGCTGGTTTGTATTTACAGTTAGCAAAATTTTCTCGACTTCCCTGCGCATGGAGTATCATCGTGTATCAGTATCGTCGTGATATGCAAATGCAGAAATAGTAACTTAGTTATAAACCTCGCAGAGGTCGCTAATTTAGTTTGTAAGTGTTAAAAAAAACTAAGTTGTGAGGCGGCAAATTTATTAGTCGACAAATTTATATGTCGACAAAGAAGAAAAAGAGTGAGAAAACAGACCTAAGGATCAACCTTCTCCCCATGTATGTATGCGTGTGTCTCTCAATGTAATATTTTTTCTATCAAACCATAGTGACATTTTAGAAAATACTGTAAAATACTGCAAGAAATAAATAATATTTTTGAATTTCTCCGGTCCATTCCATAATATACGTAATAATATGAAGCTAAAGGAGCTTCAGAAAAAATTGAATACCATCGCTAAAAAACCACGACGCAAAAAAAACAGATTGGTTACTCGAAAACTTGATATGTTTATACGTGATTTATGAATAAGCCCTTCCAAAAATTATGATTCAATTATAGGTTCCGTGTTTTCATATTTTCTAAGCTTGGCAGACTCATTGCATTTCTATAGAAAACGAAAATACTCGACCAACATTTGAACACGACGTAACAGTCAAAATAATTTCTTTCCAATTATTTGTCTGCGTATATAGCATACATGCAGAGAATAAATATGGAAAAATAAATTTTGGTTATTACGCCCTTTTCAAATGTTAGTCCAGAATAGCGTAACAGACAAAATGTGAAAATTTCAGTTCTTCTCTTATGTATTTCTAATTATATATGCAGATGAACAACAAGAATTATTACATTTTGGCTGTTACGCTCTTTTCAAAAGTTGGTCCAGATATAACATTTCATTGTGACTTTTGACTTGCATTCGGTAATTCTCATAATCTTATGGGTCTAACAGCATAATTTTTTTTATGGTTTTGACAAAACACTGCTTATAATGTCATTCAGATATTGACGACACACATTGAAGAATTTTTTTGGAACGGCACCATAGAATTTCAATTTTTAGTTTTAATACGTCCTATTTTAGTGGAATACCACTATTAAAAACATAAAAAAGACAAAAATCCGATTGTGAGACACCTTGGGATTTAACGGGTTCAAGTATTCCGAGAGTAGATTAGTTGGAAACGGGTCTTGATTCGATTTCGATAAAGCTTTGGTAACAAATTTTGCTTACTGATAGAAAGTTTCATAGAATTGGTAATTGCGATATTTTCCCGCAAGTGCGGTGGTCTAGAATAACAAATTTCGATAATCTTTATTGATCATACAGTAATTGCGATACTATACCGCAAGTGCGGTGGCTTAGAATAACAAATTTTTATTTTTTTGTAATTGATTGTAATACAATAATTGAACATGGAGCTCGCTACAAAGTACCATAAGATGGATGTGTCGCATCTAAGCATTGATGAGGTTGAGTATGAATTATTCATTCGGAAGATTTCGTACAATTTGAATGAGCACGAGAGCGTGAAGCGACGCAAGTTGAAGGATCAGTTGAGGCAGGAAAAAGCGTTGAGTAGTCCAGTGTTGGTAGGTAGTGGTACCTGGACAACCACATCCGATGAATTGCGAGTGATATTCTCCAAACTGGTCACAATCGGAGGCCTGTTAGAGAATCCTAAACTGGATGCTAGAAATAGGGAAAAATTGTACACAAGATTGGTGCATTACAGAGTGCGAATCTCACGATTACACTCAGCGTCGGACTCTCACAAGTTCGCCGCAGAGACAGCTAGACTAGAGAAAGAAGTTAACCATATTTGCAAGCAGTATTTTCCGTCAACGAGTTCGGTAACTCAAGATGAAGATGTGGAGGTAGAATTATCAAAAGCGCTAGAAGAGGTGAGAACGGAGATAGAAGATTTGAATCAATCACTAGCATGTACTTTGTCTTCGATGCATTCACCACCAGTCCAATTTTTGTTGCTTCACGTTTCCGCTGTACCGTTCTGCCAACTTTGCAAATGTTCGGCCGAGAATGTCAATGTCATCCGCGAAATAAATAAATTGACTGAATCTGTTGAAAATCGTACCCCTGTTACACCACTCTCCGCATGACACTTTTTAGCACAATGCTGTACAGTAGGCCCGACACCACCTACTTCAGCTCGCTCGTTGTCAGCCAAAATCACACTCGTCGCACCAGTATTTTCCAGTACAGTGAAAAATTTTCGATTTCCCGTCATGTGATGAGAAGCACCACTGTCGATGAAGCAGCTCAATGGCTCAGCTTTTCCTACCATCCACGCCATTGGTCCCTCCGCAATTATCTGAGCTTGCTTGGATTTCGGTTCTTCCGGCTTCTTCCTCGACGATTTCGATGATGATTCAGCAGCTGCAGTATTCGGGCAATTTCTCTTCAAATGCCCCGGTTGATTACACTGGAATGCCGTTGCTAGATAATCATAAGAGTCCGCCCTAGTAACATTTTGGTTTTACTGGTTTCAAAACACTCTTGTACAGTGAATTATGGTCTTAAGGTCACTCCTGACGGAATCCAAGTTCCAAAGTGCTCGCCTTTTCGGGGGCACACCACTCGATTCAGAGGCGGCGCACAACTGTCATACTTGTTGATTTAGCTTTGCTGCAGCGCAGCATGCGTGAAATAATAAAAATGACAGTTGTGCGTTGCTTCCGTATCGAGTGGTGTGCCCCCGAAAACGCGAGCACTTTTATACTTGGATTCCGTCAGGAGTGACCATAACTTAAAATGTTACTTGGGCGGCAGCGATCATAGAAACATAGTCACTTGCAACTTATCTGGGATTTCGTCACCAACCTCAGAAGCTCGCTGCAGCAAATCAGAAAACGTTTGAAGGTGCTGCTTCATGTCATCGCCCTCTTTAGGGCCGATGCCCACGTGGCGTTTTTTTCAAGCTGCGTGCACGCCGCGTCCACGTAAGGTACCCAGCATCAAATGTAGTCGTGCATACGTCTACGTGTTTTTTTTTACAAGGGAGAATGCATTTACACACTAACCCAGTACACGTGCATTGTACTACCACACTACCACACGGAAGTGTACTGGAGTGTCGGACTCGACCATACCGGTAATACCGACTAAACTCCCTTGGGCTCCACCATCGTTTCCCCCAGGAACTACCTCCCAGTACTACTTCTGGGGGATGGCAGTACTAAACGTACTCGCTCATTCTCGCTCACACAGGCACCCGTCCCATGCGAGTCTGACTTGGGTGCTCACTCTATCGCACCCTCAAACACACCCTACATACTCTGTTGCACCTCTGTCATGCCGTGCGGGTCTGACTTGTGTGCCCACCCTTCTCATGCCATGTGGGTCTGACTTGTATGCCCACCTCTCTCGTACCGTGTGAGTCTGACTTGTATGCTCACCCAAACCCTTGATTCACGCTCATGCACTCCATGCTTGCACACACGCTGACGCTCCTATGAGTGTGCTCATGCCGTGCGGGTCTGACTTTTGTGCCCACCCTTCTCATGCTATGTGGGACTGACTTGTATGCCCACCTTTATCATACCGTGTGATACTGCTCACCTCTTTCATTCAGTTCGCGCTGACACATACTACTCTAGTCATTCGACCTAACACTCCCTCTGGCATTCCTTGTGGGACATTTCGCTTAGATTCCCACTTCTGGCATACCATGTGAGTCTGACTCACCTCGCTCATACCATATGAGACTAGCTCAACTCGACTCAACTCATTCCTTTCGTACCATGTGAGACTGACTTGGATGCTCACCCACACTCCTCTGCCACGCCGCGGGGTATCAGTAGTCATAGGAACCAACATTCCTGCGCTACTCCCAGCGCGGCATGTGCAGTCCATACATACACCTATTCATTCACACTTCTGCCATGCTTCGAGGTGACGATCTCGGTTGCCACCCGCTGCGCCATTACCTCTGCATGGGCAGACCATTCACACACTTCTCCGCGTTCGGCACTTTCCGCTCTAACTAACCAATCACAAGTTAGTCATGCTTGCCGATTGCTGCTCGGCGCGCCAGATTCTCTGCAAGCTGCAGGCAATCTGAGTGGTTGCAGTCGTTCCACTTCTCCACCGCTTGGCACATCCTCTGGATAAGGGTATCCGGGGTTTGTCCCGACCGCAAACGTCTAGCATAGCTCTTCTGTCGACGTCGAAACGAGGACATACGAACAGTATGTGCTCTGCGGTTTCGTCAACACCTGGGCAGTCAGGGCAGACGGGGCTCTCCGCGTGCCCAAACCTGTGGAGGTACTGCCAGAAGCAGCCATGGCCTGACAGGAATTGTGTCAGATGGAAGTGAATTTCCCCATGGGGTCTCTCCATCCAGCTCGATATGTTAGGTATCAGCCGGTGGGTCCACCTACCTTTCGACCATCTGCGTGAATTGCTCTATCGGCCACCTTGGCGGCGCATAGCAGCTGCATTAGTACACTTCATTTATCTTAGCTATAACTGCACCCTACGCTCTTGTGTTTACCACTTCCTGGATCAAAAAACTTCCCTTCGTACAGATCGCCGCTGATCTGGATCCGTCTGCTACTCAGTTCCCGTTATCCGCGGGGATGCGGTACTGTCCGACAGGATAGCTACGTCTGTTCTCGCTTCTGCTACCGACTGCCACAACAACTGCTCGGCGGGCGCACAATGGTTGAGGTTGAGCTGCGTTACTTGCAGGACTTCTTCGTACTAACACTCAACGGGCAAGCAGGCCCGTTTACATAGTGTAATGCCTCATAATTTTCTTCATGTAAATTATGTCCATCTTTTTCGAGCCTAATGCTCCTTGTTCTGAAACAAGTGTTGCATTTGTGCTGGGAGTGCGTTATAGTTGCCGTGGGGGCAACCATACGCAAACTCCATGAGTCGGGATTTGTATTCGCTTCAATTTAAATCTTCTGTCTCCGCTGTTGCGGGGCATAGAACAAACCAGCACGATGACCCGGTGACGGTGTAGTATTTCGACCGGAGCATTTTATTTGCTGCGCTGGTCACAGTGGTCGACAACAGCATATGAAATGTGCAATTCTTTTTGTATGTTGATGCAATGAGAAATTATCGAACTGAACTTATTGATTTCGAAAGTTATTTGAGGAACTTTCGAAGAGTCTTAGGGGGTGAGTTAGTTTTAGAGTGTGCCCTCGGTTGGTAGGGCAGTTAGTTTTAGTGCGCTGATCATTGAGGTTTAGTTTAGCTCCCTCTGCTGTTCGTATGCTTGAAGTTGAACGTGTGTGCCAGAAAAAGAAAAAATCCGTTCCCAGTGAAAATTTGTGAAGTGCCGTAAAGGAAATAAGTTTTCCACGAAGAAAAATTGATGGCGAGATATTGTGTAAAGGTTCTGAAAATTTTAAAGTAAAGAATCAGATTGTTTTCCAATAGAGTGGCCTCAAGAGATATTTATATAGTAGTTCAACAAAGAAAAAACGCCAAACACAGATAAAAATATGTTGTGATTTTAAATGTATTTTCATGCACATATTTGGAGCATGTAAATAAACGTAACATTCAATCGATCTCTCTATTCTTTTAAATCGAAATAAATTTAAACGGTGCTTGCTTGTAAAATTCAATCAAATTTAATTGAATATCGAATGTTAATTCGTTTGATGGGGTAACCTGCAGTTTTACACGTCGATGAATTTTCAAAATTATTTGCTGTGAAGAAAAGAAGAAAAAAAAGTGTAATTAAAATTAAGGGAAGAACAATAAATCCTCTTCATGAGCTTATAGATTTTAACAAAGTGAATTTTATCATCAATATCACAAAGTTCCCTTCCGCTACAATAGTTTACTACTATTCGGCCCTTTGCACGCCCACGATTTGTGTCCCGCTTCGAGGCAGCGGAAGCATTTATCGACTACCGGTGGTTGGTAGAGGCTGACTGGACATACTGACCAGTCAACTTTCAGCTTGCGAACTTTGATTACTTTGTTAGCGTCGGTGGCCGGTAACTTCACCGTGGCAATCTGGGTCCTCTTCGCATTCGGATGCACACCTTTGCTACCACCACTCCACCTTGGTCCTTGATGGCCGAGGCGATCTCTTCCGAAGTTGTGACCTCGTCCAGCTGCTTACATTGGAGAGTCACTTCGTCGTGTAGAGCCCTCACTTCTACACTCTCACCTAGGGCTTCCTGGGCTAGCGCTCTATATGAGGTACCGTTCGCCTTGAGCACGTCGGTGTAGCGCTTTTTCTCTGTTTTAATGAGCAGTGCTTCACTCTTCTCCCTGGCTCTCGCCGGGCGTGCGTTTGCCGCTTTCACCTTCGGTTTCCTCACTACCGTTTGCCAGGGACCGCTGGTTACCTTGGTCGGGTTGGCTTCCCACCTCCGATGGCCGACTGCTTTCTTCTTACGCAGTTCGCCCATGTTTGCAGCTTCCGTGGGCCTGCGCTCCTGATTTGCGCTCTCCCGACGCTTTTTTGCGTTCTGTTTATGGCGCTTAACGCCAGGCGAGTCCCTGGTTTGCTTGTCTGTCCTCTTTTCTGCCGCTCTGTCGCTGAGTGCAAAGTCTAACGCCTCCTGTGCCACGGTTGTGGTACTATGGAAGGTGAAGGCAGCAGTCTGTGCGCTCTTCTCCGCTTTACCACAGCTTTCTAGCCTAGCCGCAAGCACTTCCTGTTCCTGATTTGCAGCAAGAACCAAATTGCGAAGCTTGAGCAAGTTTAGCTTCAGTTCCCTCGACATATTGCCCCGTTCATTGGTGAAGTCGATGATGTCATCGCTTTGCACCGTGACTATGGTCAAGCTCGGCGGGACGCCACTCACCCTATTTCCACTGTATTGTGCTGCTTGTCAACTATTGGCATATCGTTATCGCTCTCCACGACAACTACTTCGCTACTCGTGTCCTTCTGCTTCATCTCTCTCGCACCCTATGGGTTGGGTGGAGATCTCTCCAAACCTTCCCTTGCGAAGGGGTTCACTTCCGTTGCTTTGTTGGTTAGTTCAGCTTTATTCATGTTTGTTGGGTCCTCCTTAGGGCTGCCCTCGAACCCAACTGGCCCTTGATCCCATGGTTATCTTTGCTGGTGAAGTGAGGCCATGCGGGGGTTGACACATCGGTGTTCAGAGCCGGATCGGCGTAAGCCAGGAAGGAATCAATTGGTCCTACTCCCATCTGGTTGATTAAGCCAGACGGCTAGATTGGCAGCTGTGACATTTCTCGCTTAACTTTTCAAATTGGTCCTACTCCCATCTGATTGGTTAAGCCAGACGGCTGGATTGGCAGCTGTGACATTTCTAGCTTAACTTTTCAAAAGGACCTAGGTAACATTTTTTCATGAATTAATTTTAATACTGCAATCAATAGCTTTCATGTTGTTCTGTTGATTGCGCTATTCAAATTAATTCATGAAAAATGTTACTTAGGTCCTTTTGAAAAGTTAAGCGAGATTTGCCCACCCGATATTTCAAAACGTTGTCACCCGGCTTTACTCAAGGAGTGGAATGACACAACTGTCAGCCCTAGATTCGTTGTATAGCTCGATTTCCGCTCGTGTCCGTTGACGTTGCTGTTGTCAATGCTCCTGGGCTGGGCTAATGTGCTTAGAGCGGCGCACGGTCGCTTTGATAGGACCTGCTTACGGATACATGCAGCTTTTTGAAGCGGTTTAACAGAACCCACTGTCAAACCCAACCACATCCTAGGCAGGCCCCTAACTCGCAGTGAGAGGAACGACAATCGAGCGCGTGAAGCACGTGAAGCAGCGGTTTTCAACCTGGGGTACATGTATCCCTGGGGGTACCTTCGCTGGCCCTAGGGGGTACCTCAGACAAAAATGCGTAATGGCGGACGTGTTACAATTCCGATTAAAACCCATTGATATAGTTTTGATAATTGTGTATTTATATTTCAAAAATTTATATTGTACATAATATGCAATGCGAACAAAAAATCCCAATTGAATCCTGCCTTCCACAACCAGCACAATGTATATAGGGCTTCGGAACAAAAGATCGAACGAGCAAAACGTCGAATGAACAAAATGATTTTTTTTTTCACTAATGCTCGGTTGCTTCGTTGCAAGAGGATTAGAAGCAACCTTCTACGCATCTCGGAAGCCTTCTTCCAAGCAGCTTGAAGGCCTTCTTACAAGAGGCTCGGAAGCCTCCTTTTAAGAGGCATGGAAACCTCCTTTCAAGAGATGTGGTAGCCTCCTTTCAAGAGGCTCGGAAGCTTCCTTTCAATGTCTTTTCAAGAGGCTCGGAAGCCTCCTTTCAATATCTTTTCATGAGGCTCGGAAGCCTCTTTCGAAGAGGCTCAGAAGCCTACTTTCAAGAGGCTCGGAAGCGTCCTTTCAAGAGGCTCGGAAGACTCATTTCAAGAGGCTCGGAAGCCTTCTTTCAAGAGGCTCGGAAAACTTATAAGAGGCTCGGAAACCTCCTTTCAAGAGGCTCGGAAGCCTACTTTCAAGAGGCTCGGAAGCCTCTTTTCAAGCGGCTCAAAAATCCTTTTCAAGAGACTGCAAAGCATCCTTTCAAGAAGCTCAAAAGCCTCCCTCTAAGAGGCTCTAAAGTGTCCTTTCAAGAGGCTCGGTAGCCTTCTTTAAAGAGGCTCGGAAGCCTTTCAAGAGGCTTGGAAGCCTCCTTTCAAGAGGCTCAAAATCCTCCTTTTCTAGAGGCTCAAAATCCTCCTTTGAAGAGGCTCGGAAGCCTCCTTTCAATATCCTTTCAAGAGGCTTTTTTCAAGAGGCTCAGGAGCCTACTTTTAAGAGGCTCAGAAGTCGCCTTTCACGAGGCTGAAAAGCCTCCTTCCAAGAGGCTCCTATCAAAAGGCTCGGAAGACTCCTTTCAACATCCTTTTAAGAGGCTGGGAAGCCTTCTTCCAAAAGGCTCGGAAGCCTTCTTTCAAAAGGCTCGGAAGCCTTCTTTCAAAAGGCTCGGAAGCCTTCTTTCAAGAGGCTCGGAAGCCTCTTTTCATGAGGTTTGAAAGTCTCCTTTCAAGATCCTTTCAAGAGGCTCAAAAACCTCCTTCCAGGCTCAGAAACCTCCTTTCAATAGGCTCAAAAGCCTCCTTTCAAGAGGCTCGGCAGGCTCCTTTCAAGAGGGTAGGAAGCCACATTTCAAGAGACTTAAAAGCATCCTTTCAAGAGGCTCAAAAGCCTCCTTCTAAGAGGCTCAAAAGCCTCCTTCTAAGAGGCTCTGAAGCGTCTTTTCAGGAGGCTCAGAAGCCTCCTCCTTTCAAGGGGCTCGGGAGGCTCCTTTCGAGAGGCTCGGAAGCCCTCATTCAAGAGGCTTGAAAGCGTCGTTTTAAGCTGCAAAGGAAGCCTCCTATTTTAGTGGCTCAAAAATCGCCTTCAAGAGGCTCAGAAGCCTCTAATGAAGAGGCGCGGAAGTCTACTTCAAAGGGATTCAAAAGTTTAAAGGAGCTTTCCTTCAAAGGGCTCGGTATTATTCTTTCAAAAGGATTGGAAGCCTAATTTCGAGAGGGGGTACTTCAATTAATGCAAAAGTTCCAAGGGGTACCTCTCAAGAAAAAGGTTGAGAACCGCTGACGTGAAGGATCTCGGGGTAATCCTGGATTCACAACTGACTTACAAGCAGCACATCGCATACGTCGTCGATAAGGTTTCAAGAGCTCTAGCAGTTGTGTTTCGAATCGCTAAAACTTTCTCTGACATATATTGCTTGAAATCGCTATATTGCTCTTTAGTGCGCCCCACTCTAGAGTACTGTTCAGCCGTTAGGAACCCATACTACAACAATGGTGTGGAACGATTGGACTCCGTTCAGCGTCGTTTTCTTCGGTTCGCACTTTGGAGGCTGCCCTGGTGTGACCCTTTCCGGTTACCAAACTACGAGAGCCGCTGTCGCCTGATCAACCTTGACACTTTGCAAGTTAGAAGGAATGTCACCAGAGCATTGATCATTGCTGACGTCGTACAAGGCAGGGTTGATTTAAAGGTTCTGCTTGAGCTTATCAATCTGAACGCCCGTCCGAGAGCTCTTCGTAACTATGTAATGTTGAGGCCAAGACACCATCGAACAAATTACGGTCAGGAAGGAGCTTTAGGCGGTTTGGAGCGGATATTCAATCAAGTTTCCCAAGTGTTCGATTTCCATTTGTCCCAAGAGGTTCTCCGGCGTAAATTTTATTGTTTTTTAATGACCAAGCTTATTAGCTATATTATATGTGTTGCCATGGCTGGACTATTTGTATGTTTTTATTATGACTATTGTATTATATTGTATTATATTGTATTTCATCCATAACATCATTGGGGCAGCACCAAGCCTGTTGATGTATAATAAATAAATAAATAAATAAATTTGGGAATCTCGAGCTAATTCAGTAGCCGCTAGGTTGCGAAGGCCAACGGAGGTCCGTCGTAGCTTAGTTGATTAAAGCACCAGTCTAGCGTACTGAGGGTCGTGGGTACGAGTCCCATCGAAGGGAAAGTAATTACCTCCAATACATTTTTCAAATCTATATCTTCCACATAATGTACTAATGTACATATTCACATATGAGTTTTCACAACATTGTAATGAAACATAGTTACACAGAATTTAATGTAAACGATTTGATTTTATTTAACACACTACAGTGATAGATTAAAGGGTTTAGGGTCATTTGGCCGCATAGTTTAAATACGTTCCCTTTTTAAGTGTGAAGTGAGAAGTGAGATGTACGAAGTGAGTTGTGAGAAGTGTGTGTGTGCGGGAAGCAACAAGGACAAGTGAGAAGTCAATAGGTTGAAGTTATTGGTAAGAAGTGAGATGTGATAGGTGAGAAGTGATAATTGAGTTGAGATAGCGAGTAGCAAGCAATGTGAAGCAATTGATGAGAATGAAGACTAATAAAAGAAGAAGGAAGAATTAAAAAGAAAGAAAAATGAAGGAAGGAGGAAGAAGGAAGAAGAAAGAAGGAAAAAGGAAGAAGGAAAACAAGAAGAAGGAGGAAGGATAAAAGAAGAACAAAGATGGAAGAAGGAAGAAAAATATAGAAGGAAGAAGAAAAAGGAAAAAAGAAAAAGGAAGAAGAATGAAGAAGAAAGACGAAAAAAGGAAGGAGGAAGAAAGAAGAAGAAAAAAATAATAAGGACAAAAGAAGAAGAAAAAATGAAGAGAGAAGTAGGAAAAAAGAATGAAGAAGGAGGGGGGAATAAGGTGGAAAGAAGAAGAAGAGAAGGAGGAAGAAGTAAGAAGTAGGAAAAACAAGAAAAAGGGAGGAAGAAGGAAGAATGAAGAAGGAAGGAGGAATCGTCTTGAGAAGTGAGATAACGAGTATCAAGCATTGCGAAGCAAGTGATGAGAATGAAGAGCAATCAATGAAGAAGGAAGAGGAAAGAAGGAAGTTGTAAGAAGAAAGAAGAAAGAAGGAAGAAGAAAGAAAGAAGAAGGAAGAAGGCAGTAAGAAAAAGAAAGAGGGAAGAAGAAGAAAGAAGGATGAAGGATAGAGAAAGAAGAAGGAAGAAGGGCAAAAGAAGAAGGAAGAATAAAAAAGTAAGGAGGAAGAATGAAGACGGAAGAAAAAATAAAGAAAAAACAAGGCAAAAAGAAAAAAAAGAATAAGGAAGAAAGTAGAGAAAAGGAGGAAGAATGAAGAAGGAAAGAGGAAGAAGGGGGAAAAAGAAGAAAAAGAGTTGAAGAATGAAGAAGGAAGGAAAAAGAAGGAATAAGGAAAGAGGAAAAAAGAAGAAGGGAGAAGGAATTAAGAAAGAAGAAAGAAAGATTATATTCGGATCTCTATAATATTTTCCCGACATTTCATTTCCTAGGGATTCCAAGATAAATTCACAGGACTTTACAGATTGATCGCGGAATGCGGGATGTTTTCCGGGACGCCTAGCATTGCGGGACATGTAGGCTAAATCCGGGACTGTCACGCGTGATCCGGGACGTCTGGTCACTTTACTCTACTCGCTTGAGCGCAGAAAAGCGGCACTATCCGCAGCACCCAGCTACAAATCTTCTCATTGTTGTCTGAATCTGAATCTGTAATTGCCAGGGAATCAATATTCGAGTAACGCCTAACAATATACCATTTGTCGTCAACAGAGTTTGTTACTGACAAACGCACCTTGCAACAAGCCTTTGTCAGAACTCAAACACAATATGACAAGAATCATTTGGCTTGCATACTCTGATATTTCCGATAATACGATGCTAATTTTGTAATCATAAAAGCAGAAACTATGATAGCTTAAAACCGAGATTTTCTGTAGAGATACTGCAAATTAACGAGTTGAAAAGTTAGCAACAAAATTGTCTTCTTTTTTGTTACTGACAAAAAATTTCGGATCTTTGTCATTATTATCTCCGACAAAAACTTTGTCGTTGGTTCTCTTTTGTCGCTTGTTTCGTATGCGCATCCAAGAAAAAATGATTCCCTGGTAATTGCACTACAAAGGAAGAACAGACAGAAAGGATAATAACATAACATTAAAAAATTGATAATAATGCCCACATTTTTAAAACAGATAATGTGTTTCATTTTGTGACCTGAGCTTCTAAGTCATACGACCTCACTAAAATCGAAAGGTTTTGAAGTAAGAAGCTGCTACCTAGGTTCTAGATTACTGAACTTTGCTTAGCGATATCGTTAACAACATTCTAGTAGAAGGTATCAATGATTAGATTAATAAATGCATATAAGCTTGATTAAAGACCCAGTTTTCTAATTAAAAGTTATATTCTTTTTGGCTGTGGCTCATGGAGTCATGTTGACGCCTTTTTAATCCAATCAAAATTTGTGACGATACATTCGTTCAAAGTAGATAGGATAAATGAGTGCATTCTGACTAACGAAGTTCATCTTCGTGCTGATGAAAAACGCCAGCATTCGTCGATGTCCCGGCGAAAAAATAACTCCGTACGAGGCATCTGATGAGCGTGGGAATAGAATTACCTGACAAAAAAACTCCATGCCTACCGGTTAGTGAAGCCTCTCCATACTGCGACAAGCTAGAGCGGATGTGATTTCTCGATACATCACCGAAAACAGTACTTACCTCGCGTTCATAGGTCAGGAAAATGGGTTGGAGTTTTGCGTTGGGTTAAAAAGAGAGATGTATTCACTAATTTGTATTTTGAAAAAAAAATCGTATTTTTCTTCAAAATAAATATGAATAAAGTTTAACTGAATATTTATAATATCAATTAGGTCTTTCAGTCACCCAATTTGCTCAACGTAGAAACGTTATTAAACAGCAATGCATTCCGCGGATCGACGGTAACGTATGGCGATCTGATGTTAATGATGGAGATGTATTAAAATCACCTATTTGGAGCATAGGACTTTTCTACTTAAAACGACTGGATGTTTGGTTTGTGGCATTAAGTCGCCGGACAAGTTCGTCGATCGTTCGAAACTCTCGCGCTGCAATAGACATCTTCTCGAAAATTAAGATCTTAATTTAAAAATGAGTTAGCATTTCCTTTGAGGCAATAAATCCATAAAACTCACGAAGGGATGAACCGATTTGTAAGATTTTCTCACTAATCGGCTGAAAAAAATCATCGCATTTCTGCTTAGTTTTCAATAGTTAAACATGACTGATTTGTTTTCATGTTTAATCAAATAGAATGAGGAAATGCTCAAATCACTGCATGTTTTGCAAATACATTTAAATTCCATGAAAATCGGACAAAAATTATCTACATTGTACTTCACTTTCATTTTATACCTAGTCCAGATCAATGAGTTGATAATAAAAGTGCAAACATTGAATTATATGAATGGTCTTTAGCATTATACATAAGTTTTTAAGATCTTTCTTCTACCATAAGAGGCGTAAACACAGTAAATGCAGTTTTCATGTGACGGATGGCAACTTTGCAGAGGCGACCCGCATTTTTTCGGTTTTCCGTTGAATCATTGCCTACTACGCTCTAGGAGTGCAGAGAGATTCCGCAATGCGTTTTCCTCTTATCGACGATTCCTCCGCTTATAGATGCAACGATTTTTTCCTTGCTTCTGCTGGCTGCTTTTCCATACATGCATGCATACTCGGTTGCACATGGTATGTTCAAAAATCACTTTTTGGTCATCTCTACACGGCTGAAGCAAGATAGTCAGTGGTTACGGTTTTTACAGCGGACAATGAAAGTTTCTATGTCAATCATAATTCTAATTCAATATACACAAAATTTGTAATTGTATTGATCAACGAAATAACTCTTGGCGACTGTGGAAAACTTAATTGAAAATCAAGCCGTTTTCGGCCGTTGCAGTCTTGTAGGTAAAAAAATTACCGAAACCGTCGGATGCAGAAGTAAACTTGTTTTTGCTGCTTTACAAGACTGCAACGGCCGAAAACGTAGCCTGCTAGTTGTAAACTTTAGATCAGATCTACTCCAAAATCCTAATTTCAAATCCGAGCTTCAATACTAAGTTCCAAACGCTAATTAAACTATGCTCCTAATTTAGATGCGATATCTCTCCAGCCTTGCGAGCAAAGGCGTAGGATTGCCAATCCAGAAATGGACAGATTGATTCTCGGTCCGGTTCAGGATGATTTCGAGTGGAAAATATTCTCAACTCCCAGAGCATAATGCCACTCAAGATTCAATAACTACCATTCAATAACTGTTTTCAAACAAATAACTATGGAAATGCTTAAAGGACATTGAAAAATTGAAGAAGTTAAAACGTTCTGCTGTACAAGCATGAGATTAAAATTCTAATTGTTTCAAATCTTAAATCCGCGTCTCATCTTTTCAACCATAAACAATTCCCACAAATATAGATATGTGGATCAATCTTGTTTGGTTTTTATTCAGTTTCTGAGCGAACTATTAGACGAAGGAGTCCAATTTTCAAAATTAAACATTTTTATGCACACGTTCGCCATCGATGCATATGACTTCTGGCTGGCGCTCGTTATTTAGTTAACGTTCGGGGTTGCTTGCTTCTACCACAACCCAGACCGAGTAGAGTGGCGCGTGTGCGCATCAGATGAAGGCTAGACTAGCCCGGGCCGAACCTACGAGATGATGGACAAACATCTCGGATGCTGCGTTGACGTTGATTATTTTTTTTTGCGCCTTTTCCGTGGACATCCAATATGGCACCACATGCATAAGCCATCCTCCGTGCATCCGTGTGACCATGCGATGATGGTGGACTTGATTTGGAACCGGTGGTAAAAGTAACTGCCACTGATAATAGAGATGGATTTCGAAGGATCTGTTGGAACTCATTTTTCCCGGGTGCTTTTTTGTGTCGCCGAGTCATAATAAAAAGGAGATTTATTAGCGAAAAGTTGTTCCGGAGAGCGACCGGCTTGTTTGAGGGTGATGGAAGTGATAAAAAATGTACCGCAGATCTATCATGCAGCAATATCATTGCTTGCGCGAGTTTTGATGCAGGAGACATGTGGCACCGTATTCAGATGGACATTACGAGTCTTTCCATTTATGATACTAGAACCAATGATGGACTGGTTTCTATCATATGAAGCTTAACGATATCACTATACTTCGTTTTGATGATTGTCTGTGTCGGTTATCGGTAGACATCAGCTATGAAATGATGATTATTCATAAGCTAGTTCTTCGAATTACAGATTATTATTACAATATTCACTACGGATAATTTTCCGTATTAGGTAGGCATCCAGAATGGCATTTTCTATCGAACGCTACCCGAGTTATGTAAAGTTCAATCTCCATGGTGATTGAAGTTTCAGGAGCGCCCGGATTTTTGTTGTTGCTGCCAGGCTTGTAAAATGTCAACTGTCATTTGACTAATTTGTTCATAACTTTCTTCGGAAGACAAATTTACTTCAAAATTTTAGATGCACGCATGCATGCACGCAAAATTGCCTAGACCGGCACCGGGAATCGAACCCAGCCACCCTCAGCATGGTCTTGCTTTGTAGCCGCGTGTCTTATCTCATCTCAGGTCCCAGCTGCCATGGTTTGGGTCGTTTAGGTCTCCCTGAATGATTTCAACACCCGTGACATGAATTCCCAGTAGGGCTTCCATTCCCGGAAACGATTTAAACGATAAAATATTTTGTAATAATTGTCTTATTTTAAAAAAATTGATGATAACGGATTTTGGGGTATCAATTACATTTTTTTACTAGCTTCATCTCACTATTTATTTCACTTTTGAAGTTTAAGAAGATTATGTTACAACTGAAAATGTTACAGAATCATACGGGGAATTCCAACACGTGTTTGTCGTAACCGGACACAAAAATCTTCAACAGATTGCACGCATGCAACTGTGTCAAGATTCGCCAACAGAATGACCTCTTTGACTCTGTATCCAGAACCCTCCTTAGCCGTGAGGTAAGACGCGCGGCTACAAAGCAAGACCATGCTGAGTGTGGCTGGGTTCGATTCCCAGTGCCGGTCTAGGCAATTTTCGGATTGGAAATTATCTCGACTTCCCTGGGCATAAAAGTATCATCGTGTTAGCCTCATTATATACGAATGCAAAAATGGTAACCTGGCTTAGAAACCTCGCAGTTAACAACTGTGGAAGTGCTTAATGAACACTAAGCTGCGAGGCGGCTCTGTCCCAGTGTGGGGATGTAATGCCAATAAGAAGAAGAAGAAGAAGGGCTTCAAAACTGTCGTAACCGGACACAAAAATCTTCAACAGATTGCACGCATGCAACTGTGTCAAGATTCGCCAACAGAATGACCTCTTTGACTCTGTATCCAGAGAACCTCAACGAATACCAACACTAATACAGTATCGAACGATGAGTCGCTCGCGAAGTGCTTGCATCAAAACATCAGCACATACACATTCACACTCGTTTCGCTTCCCATTTCATTGCTATGTCATTTTCTATGTCATCATCGTCATAATCATTAACGTCATTTTGGTTCGAAACTAGCTCGACAACAAAATCGATCCAAATTCAAAACTGAAATCGATTAACTCATTTTTATCAAGAATTCAATTTCAACTATATCTACCACAGCTTGAATAGTGCTATATTTTTGTCCAAAGGTACATTGCTCTAAATATAACATCTGAGGCTAGAGAGTGAAATCTCTCCAAAATGTCAAGTGTCATTTGACATAATGTCATTTGAATGACATTTTGCCCCCCACGCCCCAGATTACATATTTACAGCAATGTCTTGTTAGACAAAGTTGTAGCCACATTTAAGCGCTATAAGTTTGCATACTTGATAGTTGATGGCTAACTACTGAAAAAAGTTCTGGGAAAATTATGAAAAAGAATGCAAATGACATTTTACAACACTGGTTGCAGCCTTCTGTGATGGCTAGGTCGCTTGCTGATCAGTTTGTGTGCCCAACAGATCCCCTTTCATTTTGTTGGGAAACGCTTTGTAACGAAAATTGCGTTTCAAACCGTCTCCCAGCAAAATCAAATGGGATCTGTTGGGTACACAAGTCGACATAGTAAATACCCTATAAGACGTTGACCATTTGTTACGTTGTCGTTTAGCGGGGGGACGCACTGATTAAATATTGTTAATTAGTGAGTGATCCGAAACCGGAGCCAGTGAGGGCAAAGTGGTCGAAAGAGGATCAAAAGGCCAAGGCAACAATAATTTTGTATGTCGAGGACAATCAGTTGCCTTTGGTAAAAGATGCCAAATCGGCGATCAATGTGTGGAGAAAGTTGAAAAACTACCACGAAAAGTCTACAGTTACGTCGCGAGTGTCACTACTGAAGAAATTGTGTAGCCTGAACTATGACGAAGGTGCTGATATGGAACAGCACCAGTTCCGGATCGAAGAGCTATTCGACCGACTTTCGTGCGCGGGACAGAAGATAGAAGCTTCGTTACAAGTGGCAATGATTTACCGAAGTCTACCAGAGTCGTATAATGGATTGGTGACTGCTCTGGAGAGCCGACCAGACGCAGACTAGACGGTTGAATTCCCGAAGCAGCGGCTGATGGATGAGTACCACCGGAGCACCGAGAAACAAAATGAAGGGTCCAGTGAGCGCGAAGACCGTGCGTTTAAAGCGCAGAACAGAGGCTGGCGGAGAGTAAAGGACCGCATTTGCTATGGATGTCGAAAACCGGGACACATCCGAATAAATTGCCCGATGCTGCAAAGAAAGAAAGAAAGTGCTGGAGGCGAAGACGGCAGCAAAGAAGAATTCCCGAATATGTTTTGGCGTAGGAGGAGACCGGCAGCAGGGGAGCTGGTACGTGGACAGTGGCTGCTCCAGCCACATGACCAGCGACCGGAAGTTCTTTAGCGAGATTGACGAGAGCGTAATGCTGGATGTTACGTTGGCGGAAGGTTCCGCCGTGAAATCCGCCGGTGTTGGTGAAGGCTCGCTAAAATATGTGGATGGTAACGGCAGATTGAACGAAGTGTATGTCTCAGAACTGGACAGTGGACTTATTTCTGTATGGATGTTAGCACAGAATGGACGTAAACTTTGTGGAGTCTAAGTGCGAAATTATTTAAAACAGAGGAAAAGTAGAAGCCGTAACAGAACTTCGTGGGGACCTGTATGCTGTGCAAGTAGCGAAGAGTTTGAACACAAGTGCCAGGGGAGAAGAAAGACGTATGCAAAGCGTTGGACGAGGGTTTCCCGTAGGGCAGGATCGGGCAAGGAATCCACGCTGGAGCTCCGAGTGCTGCTGTAGAAAGTGGCAAGATCGCAAGAAAGTGCAAAGCAAAGTTGGTGTCAGGCGTTTCTCTGAGGAGGAGGCGAAGGACGAAAGCCAATTTTATGACTGTGTGGAAAATTATGAATAAACCGATGCTGAGTGCCGGATGAATGGTTTAAGACAGCGAAGCGGTGAAGAAGACTAAGCAGAAGCTGATGATGTAGGAGAAGTGCTGAAACGACTGTGTGCCCATGTGGACTTTGTGTTAACTGTAAGTGATGATAAACCTCGAGGAGGAGTGTTGAATGTTGGGCCAGTCTAATTTATGTTTGCGATTGTCGCGACCGTCCTCTGACATCTCCATGCTCTGAATATCCGTGCTCGGTCCGGCTTACTGCAGTGAGGAAACTCTTAAAAACTCACTGCAGTAGGGCTCGAGGAATGAGCTACGATTCGGATGGCTTGCCGGCTGCTGCTTCTTGCTACTGGGTCGGAATGGCTCGACGGATGAGCCGCAGTTCGGCTGGCTTGCCGACTACTGGGCTGGGTGCGCCCCGTTCGGCTGGTTTGCCGAATGCTGCTTCGGTTCGGCTGGCTTGCCAGCTGCTTGGTTTGATGCGCCTTGGTTCGCTGGCTGTTTGACGTCTACTGCAGTGAGGAAACTCATAAAAACTCACTGCAGTAGCGCTCGAGGAATGAACTACGATCCGGCTGGCTTGCCGGCTGCTGCTTCTTACTGATGGGTCGGAATGGCTCGACGGATGAGCTTCAGTTCGGCTGGCTTGCCGACTGCTGGGCTGTATGCGCCCCGTTCGGCAGACTTGCCGGTTGCTGCTACTTGCTACTGGGTCGGAATGGCTCGACGGATGAGCCTCGGTTCGGCTGGCTTGCCGGCTGCTTGGCTTGATGCGCCTTGGTTCGCTGGCTATTTGACGTCTACTGCAGTGAGGAAACTCTTAAAAACTCACTGCAGTAGCGCTCGTGGAATGAGCTACGATACGGCTGGCTTGCCGGCTGCTGCTTCTTGCTGATGCGTCGGGATGGCTCGGTTCGACTGCTTCCTTCTAGCGTTCTTGCGATGTGCACTCGTTGACGTTCGTCGTAATTCTCCGCGATGCTCTGCAGCGCATGCAGTTTTATAGGCAGTAATCTTCTTGTTTTCTTTTTTCATTGGCTCGCCATGAATGACGTGTATAGCAATAAGGGACCTCACACAGTAACAATGGGTGGTCTTTTATTTTTAATCGATAAAAACTGCAATTTGTGTCAATAATTTCAAAATAATTCCTTTCTTTTTTTTGTTTCTGCTTTTATTTATATTGTTCATTATGGTCCATGACGCTACAGCGATGTTTGTCATCCCTCACCAGCCCTGTGAATGTATGTTGTTGTTGTCTATTGTATGTATGTAAATAGTAATAAATTCACCACCGCGTAGAGAATAACCGCTTCTGTTTACTTACACTTATCGCGTTTGAAATACCCCACCGGTAGTGTAGATCGGTTCCGCTGTTTACCGCCTCTGCGAAAACTTCCCACACTTATCATACAATTATACTGCCGCTAACCGCAAGTCAGACTTATCTGTATATGGACGCCATATCCAGATAAGTCTGACTTGCGGTTAGCGGCAGTATAGTTACCAGCCTATTTTTTTGTTATTATATTTGTTTTGAGTGCTTTTTTGGCAGGTTGTTGTGAGTTAAAAAAATAATGCGGATTTCATTTTTCAAATTTTGGCGAAACATAAATGCAAATTCATCCAAAGATTATGTCATTCAGTAGCAAAATTAGTCAAGATTAAAATACCTGACTCACAATAAGTACTTGTAATAACAGAAAATGATAATTTATTCATTTCTTGAAAATGGTTAAACTGATCAATGTTACCCCGGCGATCAAAGTTCCCACGAATTACGGTAAGTCTGCTTTCGACGGAATTTAAGTAAAATTTTCGTGGGAAAAAAGAAAAGTCAAAACCATTTTACTCAGTCACTGAGTTGTTGGAAGTTAGAGTGTGTAATTTACCGGGTCCAGTAGTAGAATGATTTTCGTCCGTGTTTTCCAGTCCTTTCCAGCGTCCACCACACCAGAGGTTATCGAGTTCTAGATATGTTTGAATGTCAAACTTCCATTTGAAATTCTAGATTTACCTTAACACAACTTGAAGTCATTTTTAATACTTAGTAAAATCGTTTGATAAATTTTCTCAGAATTCCCACAGAAAGTTCGCGCATAGGTCCATAACCTATTTGGAGTGCGTAGAAAAAGGACTAGTTTGATTGACGGGTTGAAGAAAAAAGTTTTTTTATTGTTACAATTGGGCCTACTATTACAAGGTTATTACTTTTTAATAAAATTTTCCACTACTTGATTCCAGCATTCGAAAATTTGCTTGATTCAAGCATGTAGTTCTACAGCACATTATTTTTTAGCTTATTAAGAAACCGAGTTCTAAGTTTATGTTGTATTAGTTTGCTTTTACCTCACCTTTTCTTTAAATTTACTCGTTGACCACTACAATTCCGTATAGGAAAACCGGCATCAAGGACTGTCGCACATAACATATGTGTAACTCGGGTAGCAAAAGTTGTACCCTTATTACAAATTGAATGTGTTATACGAAACATCGAAACGTCAAAAGATATGGTATAACAGTATTAAATTAGCAAGGGGTCGCGTGATTTTTACTATTTATCTGATTATTATTCACACCAAAATTAGCTAAATATTTTTTTAGATTACGACGTGGTGGATTAAAATTATATAGGGGAACAGACGGCTTTGGCAGGTTTTGTTCTATTATTGGCAGGGGGGTTTTTAATGACTGATTATGCTCAAATTTGGCCCAAACCTTCTTTGCATATCAAAGAATATTCTGGCCAAATTTCATAAAATTCGGTCGACAAAAACCCCCCTGCCAATAATAGAACAAAACCTGCCAAAGCCGTCTGTTCCCCTAGTACTAAACTCGTCTTATGACAGGTAAAGACATTCCACAAAAAAGGCTTAATAATTTTCTTATTGTTTTACAGTTTTGTAATCCAATTCTTCCATATTGATGGTTTAAAGTGCTTATGTTGATGTAAATAATATCTCTACATATTGCTCTTTTCACAATTGTTTAGATTTCTGTGATAATCCTACTCATCCCGTTTTCGAACTTCGCACTGTCAAACGCTTTGGGGCAATGATGAACACAAACTATTTTTGTTGTTGACTCTCGAACTTGATCACTGTCACATGCAAGGCTTATCAAAATTAGGTATTTAAAAAACAAATATTGTATGGGAAAATTAGATAACCTTTATGTGAAGTAACCTTGACGGACTGCGATATCGTGTGCGAATAATGTGATAATAAATTATTCAGGGTAAGTCTAAATAGGAGTAAATATCGCAATAATAAAAATTAAATCGTATCCGCATAACTCGAAAACGGCTGGATGGAATTTCTTCATTCCTTCAGCAGATTCGTTGTCGTTTCCGACGGGCTTATATGATATATCCTCATGCTAAAAATAATGAGATTCGTAGGGAAATTTCGCATGGGCAGTTCACAACGCACACTTTCGCCTACTATGCAGTAGAACGTTTGCCGGGTCGGCTAGTTGGTAATAAAATTTACCGATCTTGAGGAAAGACAGCTCGTTTTGTATTCGTAGATCTTGATGTCACCGTTAATCGGTCACTGTGAATCAGAAAAGTAAGCAGCAATGCAACTCTAAATAGTCAACCATTGCAAGCCGAATATACATTGCACTTGCCACGAGTTCATGCGGAATTTATTGACATTTTTGGATAAGGTTCGAGTAGCACAGGTTCGTCTTAGTTAACGAGTTGGTAAAGTGGCAGGAGAAAGCAATTGATGGAATTTTAATTTGATGTAGGAAACTACCTTTTCGTTTATTTATAGTTCTAGCAATTACTGCTAGAATATCAAGATGGAGATATAGGATATGAATGGAAACGACATGGCGTATGAGGCAGAAGCGGTAACAATATGACTACCAAGCCCACTAGATACAGAAGAAGAAGAAGACGCACATAGTAAAGAAACTCTCTGTTATTGAGCTAAAATCTTTCTTTCTGCATAACTATGCGAAAAATGTCAAATAAAAGAATCGAACTTCGTTGCCTCAAATAGTTAACATATACCATTGGTTCATTGAATATAAAAATGATTACAGTCAAACCTCCATGAGTCGATGTTCTATGACTCGAAGTCGGCTCGGCTCGGAAAACAATATTCTCTGGGTTACTGTGATAGTCCCTCCAAGAGCTTTCCAAGGATTTTCTATTCCACATCTCGATATTCCGATCCGACTGTTCCTTTCAATACAGACTCATGAAGGTCAATTATATGATTATTATAAATTTGATTAAAAACATAAATAAACGATTAATCTTTTGAAACTCTGTAATTAACTAAGAAATATTTTGAACATGAAACTTCGATTTATCATACTACAGTAACACAAAACTTTTGAATGAAGTATTACAAAATTGGTTCACAATATCAGTGTTTTGCTGTTTGAACAATAAAAATGTAATCAATATTCCCCCTTATCGGTAAAAATTTGGAAACGTTTTTACCAGAATATTATCAAACAATTTGTCAAGTTATTCAAATTAACCTAATGCTGAGTTCAAGCGTATTAAGTAAATGAGTGTTGTAACAGCTTTTTAATTCTCAAAATGATCAGAAACATAGTTCATTATTCTTCCAAACTAAAAACACCTCGTGACGCCGTCCCGCCAGTTTGCTTGCTGTGGTTTATGGTTTAGGTTAGAGGATATACATATATTCAACATTGCAGTCTATATAGAATATATAGTATCAACAAGAATGACATCTAGTCAATAATAAAACTTTAATTTTGAAAATTGTTTGGTTTTTTTCTCATTTCATTTCGCAACTTATTTTTGCAAATTGAAAACCAACATTAGTGTATCCCTCGCCATGCTTTTGAACAAACCGAAAACTGCATATTTACAGATTAGTTTCTAATGTAGTACAGTTTTAAACGACATCTTAATTAACACTTTTTTAAAAAACTTCCATTTTCTTTAATTCATACAGAAACTTATTGAACCAGTTTTAGGATCATTTCATTTTCGATACTAGTAATCGGTAGAGAAAAGATATTGTTATAAAATCGCCTGAAAATAGCTGTTTTTGATAAAGAAAATGTTGATATTGATTTTATATCTGGTCCATTGTTGTGAGAAGCGCAGAAGAGATTCGTTTTCGGATATTATCTCCCATATCTCGATAATGTTTAAAATATATGCATGCTAAAACTGAATTTCTCCACATATTGGTTGCCTTTCCTGACCTTTGTACTCTTTGAAACAAAGTGTTCTAATTTTCTGATCATATGGTGTTTGTTTACATTTGAGAATGACAGAACGATGTTCCCGACGCTCGTTATAACAGTTTTGGCCCACCGAAAGGGGGTCAACTTTTTGATGGGGATTTCGTTCGAAGATCCACTTATGTTATGTGACTGTCGTCTTTCAAATCGTCGCAACGTTTGATCCATTTGATAATAATTTTAACTCATCCAATCTGCAAAACTATTTGCTCTTTTAATTTGGTTTGCGATTTGCGAAATCATTTCAAGCTACATACCGAACTTTAGAGATCCGTTTTTTTGTCATCCAAAATCATTCCAACGTGTAGTTTCCATGATGTCCGATGAATGTTATAAATAACACATACAAATGGTACATAGTTAGGAAGCGTAGATACTCATAACAATATTCGCTGGTACATAAATGCGATGCTACAACCCTTGCTACATAATATTTCGTCTCTTGATAATTAAGCATCCTGATAATTCCAAGCATATTAGTTTTATACATCATACACAGCCGAATCGTTCGGGTCTGACCATCCGTAAAATTCAAATATTTTATCTAAATTACAATCTCCCAGATTTATGCTTGTCTGTATCCAATATCTAAAAGGTAGTCGATGAATCTAGTTTCGAATAGACGATCCAATGCCTGCAGCACGATATCCCGAAATCCTTAATAGGCCGCACCGAACAATGTTCTTAACAGGATTAAAATTATAATTATTCGGAATTATGACCTTCTGCATTGGCGAACTCTTTCCTGCATTCGGTATGGTGGATAGGGAGAACAACGCATCATAGAGGAAGGATTTGTGCGAACCGAGATAGTTTTTGCACCTTGCTCTGACTGACTGGTGCCGTATTATCGCTTTGTTCTTCTCTTCTCTACTGTGCCGCCGAAAACAATTCCGATTCGACTCACTTGGCACGTTGAAGCATTGTGCGAAACTACTTTTCAATTTGAATCGGTTTCTCGCAGATATGGGATTAGCTTCGCTGGCGCCAAAACATGATGATAGATTTGCCCGACAATACAAAGACGTCTGGCTTCTGATATGTTTATGTGCTGCTATTCAGTAAGATATTGTTTAGCTATGAGCTTATTATATTTATAATCTGTGATATGAGATGAATACGGCATTAACAGTAAGCGCGTCTGTCTCTTACCCCAGTGAGCGTAGGTTCAATTCCAGTCCACACTGTTAGTATTTTCTAAGACGTCTAAAGCCGTATGTTCCGGCACATGTGTTGATGGGTGCGATATGTAGGGTCCAGGTGTAAGATTCATCTTCCTGGCGTTTTTAATTGTCACTCGAGAGATCATACGCGGAAGAAAAATGCAGATTCAAAAATCTTTGTTCTTCGGACTGTGTTAAATAGCAACCAAGCATCCAAAAATGATATAACAACTTCGCAGACCCAAGAGTGATTTTTGAAGTTTGTTGCCTTCGCTCCATGGCTTAGATTATAAATCATGAATTGCTAATCATTTAAGACTTTTAAACAGAATCACGCCAAAATCTAGCCTAGCACGCAACGTTCAAAATGCAGTGTCATTAAGCACCTGCGTCGCTACAGTACTCAGCCAACAGCTCCGAAGGTCAAGTTCAATTGAAATCCGCCGAAGATGTTGAGAGAGAAAAGGTCGCGGCTGAACACGAAATATTATCGAACGCCTTAGCGTAAACTTCCAGACTTCCGAATTATTTCAATAAAGTTTGCGGGAAATGCCTGCTCGGCCGGCCTTCAATTTTAATTTCTCCCAAACCGCCAACAGGAGTAGAAGTGTCGCGCCTTGTTGTGGTGGTTACCTTTCGGAGGACTTTAAAGCGAAACTCACTTTTGCTAGTGATAATAAGTTCAAAGCTGTAATAGTTTATTTGTAAGGAATTGCATGAAAACAAAATAGATTTACTTACAATTGGTCTTTTAATAAATAAAATTAAATAGATTGGCATGTACATCGTTATGAATTCAAGTTTGCGTCTGTAATCAATTATTTTATAATTAGTATGTAGTTATTTAATATTTAACATTAATTTCACTTTTCAATCCAATATTCACGTTTAATCAAGACAAATGCTATAGGTTTATCAATTTGCTCTATCTCTTACATTGAATGTTCGTTAGTGTATTCTACTCACACCGTCATATCCGAATCGTCTAAGCTTTCGGGGGGTGCGTCGATTGACGCATTTGTCACAACATCCTCCCCCTCGTGTCGCACGAACATTGATTCTGCGGCACCGTATCTATCGCTATCAGTCTTACAACAAATTTCGCTATCCTCTTCACCCCCAGCATTAGATTCTTTCCGACCGTCAATATCCAAAACAGCTAGATTGCAGACTGCACTCCTCTTCATGATTCCGGTGGAGGTCTCGACGTCCACCAGTCGCACTGCTCCGTCTTTGCAGGGATATGCTCGGCAGGTGCGACCTCGCATCCATTGATTCCGCATCTTTCCGTCGACTACTACAACATACGATCCTTCCTCAATTGGTGCTACGTCGTTAAACCATTTAGATCTTCGAGATATCACTGGTAAGTATTCAACGATCCAACGAATCCAGAAGGAATCCAGTTTGTATTGTATCAGCTCCCAGCTGTTCTTCAATGCTTTCCGCTCGTCCACTGGTGTTTTGACCAATTGCCGGACTCCACTCGAATTCAGCATTAAAAAATAGTTTGGAGTTAACGATTCCTGTTCTTCACTGCTTAGTGGTAGAAACGTTAAAGGACGTGACCATGTGCTCCGCTTCAGCCAACATTGTAACGAATGATTCGTCATCCAGCATTAGTGTCATAGGCAATGTTCCGAGTGCCGTCTTCACGGATCGAACCATCCGTTCCCAGCATCCCCCCTTATATGGGGCTGATGGTGGATTAAATCTCCACTGCGTGTTAGCATCTGTGAAAGTGCTGCTCATATCACGGTTTATATCCCGCAATTCGTTATCAAGCTCCTTGCAAGCGCCTATAAAATTAGTGCCATTATCCGTCGTATATACTTCACACGGGGCTCCTCTGCGAGCGACGAATCTTCGGACTGCTTTCTTGCAGGAGTCAGTTGATAGAGCGTGCACTACTTCCTCGTGGATCGCTCGAACGGTTAACATGTAAAAATCGCTACCCATCGCTTGGGTAGCGATTCGACCAACCTTCACTAGGTAGGGCCCAAAATAGTCTATGCCTACAAATGTGAAGGCTCGAAGGAAAGGTGTGGTACGAAATGGTGGTAGCTGGCTCATTTTCGGAATTGCCGGTATAGCTTTGTATATACAGCACCATTGGTAGTATTTAGCTAGAGATCGGATTTGTGTTCTTAGTTTTGGCATGTAGAACTTTTGCCGAACCTCGTTCACAACCGTTTCGCTGTTAGCATGGCGAAATTCACGATGGTACCAATCTAGCAACAGGTTAGTAACCGGGTGTCCCTTTGGTAGTATTATCGGGAACTTAGTATCTTGTTCTACGAAATTTGCAAAGGCGATACGTCATTTTACACGTGAACGGCCTTGATATCCTTCATCACTCCTCATATCAGATCACGGGATATATCGTAGGAATCTTTAAACCAAACATAGAAGAAAGCGTAAAACTTTGAGACAGACTCAGCTGACCCATTTACTTGCGATCAGCTGATCCAAAACAAATTAAAATAAACGATCGTGCATACGAAATAATATACATACAAGAGGGCAAAAACGTTGCCACTGGTGAGGGACCAACGCCCGGCGATTCACATACGGAGCATCATATTTCAATTTTATTAGTGGCAATTATTGTACGCAGGGAAAACGTTCATTACCTTTCTTAACGTAATGGAACGACAAGTACGTTATTAAGGGTCAATGTGACATAAAATCACTATTGACAGTATAATTCATGTTACTCTTGACCGTTAAATTGAAATGGTCGATATATTTACTCGGATTTTCCGGCGCAAACAATTGAGCATAATCTACTATATATGCTCAACTCGATGGGATGGAAGGATATGCACAGCCTTATGTGCCGACATCTTCCTAAAACAATTTTAAATACCGATGGCAGTGAGATATTGTAAAAACAAGGCCGAATATATTCAATTACTCAACGCAAAGTAATCCAAGCAATCAATATGAATCTAAAATTTTGCATACAGGAATTATTGGGTAAATTTACTTTTCATCAATTTATACTTATTACTTCAATTTACTAATGTATTAATTCATATAATTTTTTGTATAAAATGAGTATCTCTAAGTCCTGCCCCTTTCTTTACACCTAAACTTGACCATTGCTATCTCACAGAGTAATGTTCAACAAGTCCCAAATGTTTCATAATGCATGATACTACTGAACCAACGGAGTTGTGAAAACCTTCACTTAAAAATCTGTATTCGAACCCAGCATGGGTTCTTTGTAAAACAGCGTACCATACCGCCGATCAATTAACAGCTACCGCTTGTATTACTCTTTGATTTTAAGTATGCTCTTAAAAATCAATCAATCAATATTTTTCTCTTTCTTTCAACTGGGCTTTGAATTAAATTCCCCTTTCCCAAAAGAATCATTACCCCTTCGAGTCGGCTCTTCCTTTTCCGAACCACTCAGACCCCAATATCAATATTTCCTTTCAAGTTTATATTGGTAAGAACAAAATCATGTTCTCTCTGTTTTTCATACTGGGCAACAAACCCCTTTATATCAATACACCTGTATACGTGTATGTAGATTCAATGAAGACTCTTATTGTCTCTATCATTTTGGCTAAGTTATTATTCCGCGCTCCTCACCCAAACAAATTCTTTCCTTAGTGTCCTATACATATGCGCCAATGCATCATCATCAATGACGATCGCGGCTATGTAACGCTATATCGTGCTTTGTCCAATATGTGAGCACGTTTGAACATGTCAATCCACCGCGCTCCAGTTAAGTAAATCTGACTAAGCTGTTTTCGACGGTTTCGCCAAACCGTGATAAGGGTATGCGATATTTCACATAGCTTTTAAATTGATGAAAAGTAAATTAACCCAACAATTCCTACATGCAACATTTTTAATTTATGTTGATTGCTTAAATTACTTTGCGTTGAGTAATTGAATATATTCGGCCTTGTTTTTACAATATCTCACTGCCATCGGTATTTAAAATTGTTTTAGGAAGATGTCGGCACATAAGGCTGTGCACACGCAACAATCCATGCTCGTCCAGAACTGGTGGTTGATTCGCCAATGGACTGGTTCGGCTCAACGTTTTTTTTTCGGATACCAATTGCGCATTACGGTTCAGCAGAGCCACTTCGTCTGGATAATCATCCGACTGGGCAAGCCGCCAAAGCCACTTCTCCGCATTCTGCAAATCCTCTCGGCTGATATCCTCATTTTCGATTTCTTCGTACGCTGATTTTCTGATCGTCGCAAAGTTTTCCTACCGAACCGATAGGTGTAAGCCACGCTTCGCAATAGCCTCTCATATTTAGAAAACCGCGGGGGCAGCAGGGACTATGTCCAAGGGCTTGACGATCCCTCCCCAGGCCATCTGCGAGTTGTGGCGCCTGCCTAGGATGTGGTGGGGTTTGACAGTGGGCCCTGTTAAACCTCTATAAAAAGCTGCATGTATCCGCAAGTAGGCTCCGCCAAAGCGACCGTGTGCCGCTCAAAGCGCACAAGCCCAAGTCCTGGTGTTAGGTGGGACGCTAAACAGCCCTGACACGACGGCCCTCCGACGAGACAGGAGGTTTGCGCAGGCCCAATAAGCCGCCTTTAAAAACAACTATTACGAACGACAGAGAAGATAATACGACTCGATACAATCGGCAACGACCTAGGCGACGAATAAAGTTTCACGATTGGAAGCTTGGAGCATGGAACTGCAAGTCGCTGGGCTTCGCATGTTGCGACAGGATCTACGATGAATTACATCCCCGTAACTTCGATGTCGTAGCGCTGCAGGAAATCTGCTGGACAGGACAGAAAGTGTGGAAAAGCGGGCATCGAGCGGCTACCTTCTACCAAAGCTGTGGCACCACCAACGAGCTGGGAACCGGCTTCATAGTGCTGGGAAAGATGCGCCAACGCGTGATTGGGTGGCAACCAATCAACGCACGGATGTGCAAGCTGAGGATAAAGGCCGTTTCTTCAACTATAGCATCATCAACGTGCACTGCCCACATGAAGGGAGATCCGACGACGAGAAAGAAGCGTTCTATGCGCAGCTGGAGCAGACATACGATGAATGCCCACTGCGGGACGTCAAAATCGTCATCGGTGACATGAACGCTCAGGTAGGAAAAGAGGAAATGTATAGACCGGTCATCGGACCGAATAGTCTGCATACCGTATCGAACGACAACGGCCAACGATGCATAAACTTTGCAGCCTCCCGCGGAATGGTAGTCCGAAGCACTTTCTTCCCCCGCAAGAATATCCACAAGGCCACATGGAAATCACCTAATCAAGTAACGGAAAACCAAATCGACCACGTTCTAATCGACGGTAAATTCTTCTCCGACATCACGAACGTACGCACTTACCGCAGTGCGAATATTGAATCCGACCACTACCTCGTCGCAGTATGTCTGCGCTCAAAACTCTCAACGGTGATCAACACGCGTCGGAGTCGTCCGCCGCGGCTTAACATTGGGCGGTTACAAGACGGTAGACTCGCCCAAGACTACGCGCAGCAGCTGGAAGTGGCACTCCCAACGGAAGAGCAGCTAGGCGCAGCATCTCTTGAAGATGGCTGGAGAGATATTCGATCCGCCATTGGAAGCACCGCAACCGCTGCACTAGGCACGGTGGCTCCGGATCAGAAAAACGACTGGTATGACGGCGAATGTGAGCAGTTAGTTGAGGAGAAGAATGCAGCATGGGCGAGATTGCTGCAACACCGCACGAGGGCGAATGAGGCACGATACAAACGGGCGCGGAACAGACAAAACTCGATTTTCCGGAGGAAAAAGCGCCAGCAGGAAGATCGAGACCGTGAAGAGACGGAGGAACTGTACCGCGCTAATAACGCACGAAAGTTCTATGAGAAGTTGAACCGTTCACGTAAGGGCCACGTGCCGCAGCCCGATATGTGTAAGGACATAAACGGGAACCTTCTTACGAACGAGCGTGAGGTGATCCAAAGGTGGCGGCAGCACTACGAAGAGCACCTGAATGGCGATATGGCAGACAACGGTGGCGGTATGGTAATGAACCTAGGAGCACGCGCGCAGGACATGCGACTTCCGGCTCCGAATCTCCAGGAAATCCAGGAGGAGATCGGCCGGCTGAAAAACAACAAAGCCCCTGGGGTTGACCAACTACCAGGAGAGCTGTTTAAACACGGTGGTGAAGCACTGGCTAAAGCGCTGCACTGGGTGATTACCAAGGTTTGGGAGGATGAGGTTTTGCCGCAGGAATGGATGGAAGGGGTGGTGTGTCCCATGTACAAAAAGGGCGATAAGCTGGAGTGTAGCAACTACCGCGCCGTCACATTGCTGAACGCCGCCCACGAGGTACTCTCCCAAATTTTATGCCGCCGACTAACACCAATTGCAAGAGAGTTCGTGGGGCAGTACCAGGCAGGATTTATGGGTTAACGCTCTACCACAGACCAGGTGTTAGCCATACGTCAGGTATTGCAGAAATGCCGCGAATACAACGTGCCCACACATCATCTATTTATCGACTTCAAAGCCGCATATGATACAATCGATCGGGACCAGCTATGGCAGCTAATTCACGAAAACGGATTTCCGGATAAACTGATACGGTTGATCAAGGCGACGATGGATCGGGTGATGTGCGTAGTTCGGGTTTCAGGGGCATTCTCGAGTCCCTTCGAAACGCGTAGAGGGTTACGGCAAGGTGATGGTCTTTCGTGTCTGCTATTCAACATCGCTTTGGAAGGAGTAATACGAAGGGCAGGGATTGACACGAGTGGTACGATTTTCACGAAGTCCGTCCAGTTATTTGGTTTCGCCGACGACATCGATATCATGGCACGTAACTTTGAGAGGATGGAGGAAGCCTACATCAGACTGAAAAGCGAAGCTAAACGGATTGGACTAGTCATCAACACGTCGAAGACGAAGTACATGATAGGAAGAGGCTCAAGAGAGGTCAATGTAAGCCACCCACCACGAGTTTCTATCGGTGGTGACGAAATCGAGGTGGTTGAAGAATTCGTGTACTTGGGCTCACTGGTGACCGCCGATAACGATACCAGCAGAGAAATTCAGAGACGCATAGTGGCTGGAAATCGTACGTACTTTGGACTCCGCAAGACGCTCCGATCGAATAGAGTTCGCCGCCGTACCAAACTGACTATCTACAAAACGCTTATAAGACCGGTAGTTCTCTACGGACACGAGACCTGGACGATGCTCGTGGAGGACCAACGCGCACTGGGAGTTTCCGAAAGGAAAGTGTTGCGTACCATCTATGGTGGGGTGCAGATGGCGGACGGTACGTGGAGGAGGCGAATGAACCACGAGTTGCATCAGCTGTTGGGAGAACCATCCATCGTTCACACCGCGAAAATCGGAAGACTGCGGTGGGCCGGGCACGTAGCCAGAATGTCGGACAGTAATCCGGTGAAAATGGTTCTCGACAACGATCCGACGGGAACAAGAAGGCGGGGCAAGGTGGCGGGAACAAGAAGGCACAGCGGGCAAGGTGGATCGATCATGTGGAGGACGACTTGCGGACCCTCCGCAGACTGCGTGGTTGGCGAAGTGCAGCCATGGACCGAGCTGAATGGAGAAGTCTTTTATGTGCAGCACAGGCCACTCCGGCCTTAGTCTGATGATAAATAAATTTAGAAAACCGCGAGACATCAATAATCGGAGTTGATAAGAAGTGGCTACAAACAAATTCCTCTGGTGTTTCCTCCACCGCTTCGTATTTCCCTTTTGGCCAATCCTTCTCGTCGCTATACAGAAATGCTGGTCCGCACATCCATCGGATATCGGGTTTGCAGTTGGGACCCTTTCCCGGAATGCGGAATGCCCATCCTCGATGGTGTTACGCAGACGGGCTCCGATCACAGCGGTCTGCAACTCTAGTCGAGGCACAGATGTCAGTTGTAGTGGAGCAACCTTTGTTTTGGACGCAACCAGAGCACATCGTATCTGTCCATGATCACGAACGCGAAATTATGCCACAGATGAATATGCTTGTTCACTCCCATCGACGAATATATGAAGCTCCAAGTTGTCGTAGCAGGTGCGGTCGTACCCCGGAAAGTAGCCCCGCAAAATTCGGATGCTGTTTAGGTCCTTTAAACCATGCAGCCACAGCTTCCAGCATTGCTCTTTTGGTTGGTGCTATCTCGCTGTCCAGTTCTCATTGAAGATTAATCGTAAAGCAGAACAGATCTTCCCTTGGCAGCCATGATATTCCAAGTACCCGTTCCATACCACTATGATTATTCATGGAAAGGTTTTTTACAGTAGCTGGGCTCACTTTTATTTATTTATTTATTTATGTTGTTTAACATCAACAGACAACATGTGTCCCAATGATGTATACTAAACTAAAACTAAAGTACAGTTAGGATGACAAAATACACACATACAATTAGAAATTGTCGAAATATAAAATATAAAAATAAAACATGTGATCTAAAGTTATTCAAGAATTCCCTCGTCGATTACCGCGGCCAGCAAAAACTCTATAGAAGTTCCGTCGAAGTTTGTCACGGGTCAAATGGAAATCAAAACTGATGCCACTCTGTTGAATACACGTTGTAAACCATGAATGGCACACCATGATCCATAATTAGTACGGCGATGAAATAGTCTTAGCATTGAATTATTACGCAACGGCGGGGGTTGCACGTTTATATTTATTTTCTGCAAGATTGTTTAACAATCCGTCCTTCCTTGCAGCATGTCGGCTACGGTCAATGCTCGGCAAACATCTCTGCGGATATGCATGGGTTGTAGATCAATCAACTGGCAACGGCTATCGTGGTCAGGTAAATGATGTCCCTCCAAGGTAGCCCTCTGAGAGCAAAACGAAGGAAGCGACGCTGGACTGATTCGATTCGCTCGGTACCGTTATTGTAGTTAGGACACCAAACAGCTGAACAGTACTCCAGTGTGGATCGTACGAGAGAACAATATAGCGATTTTAGGCAGTAGATATCCGTAAACTTCTTTGTGACTCTAAATACAAATCCGAGAGCTCTTGATGCTTTGTCAATTACAAAAGTTAGATGGTTTCTATAGGTTAATTGCGAATCCAGTAGAACACCCAAATCTTTCACGCAGTGTACTCGCTCGATAATCGTATTATGAAGATTGTAGTCAAAAATAATCGGCTGTTTCTTTCGAGAGAAGGTAATTATCGAGCATTTGGCCGGATTGACCACCATTCGGTTGAGGGAACACCAGTTGGAAAAGGCATGAATCTGTTCCTGGAGAAGGGAGCAATCGTCAATGGAGCAAACACGTAGAAATATTTTAAGGTCATCCGCGAACGATAATCGTGGGGTTTTGATGATGTAGTGAACGTCATTAAAATACAGGAGAAATATCAGAGGTCCCAAGTGACTGCCTTGAGGAATACCTGATGTAGCGCAAAAGCCGGTCGATCGGAAGTCGCCTAGGTTAACCACCAGTTGACGATCCGAGAGGTATGAACGGAACCAATTAAGAAGGCTGCCATTAACTCCTAACTTATCGAGCTTTGCTATCGCAATGTCGTGGTTGAGTTTATCAAAGGCTGCCGAAAGATCCGTATATATTACGTCCGTCTGAGCCCTTGTATTCATACTTTCAGTTACGTAAGATGTGAAACAAAGCAGGTTAGTGGCCGTTGAGCGTCCTGCTGTGAAACCATGCTGATCGACACTTACAATTTGCTTACAATGTGCATTTAGCGACTCCACGACAACCATCTCGAATAGCTTGGAAATAGCACATAGCGAAGTTATACCCCGGTAGTTATTGATGTCTCGTTTGCTTCCTTTCTTGTGCACGGGAAACATGTCAGCCAATTTCCAACAAGATGGAAAAATTCCACTACAAAGGGAGAGCTGGAAGATCGAGTGGAGCGGCTCTAGAAGCAAAGCGATGTTTTTCTTGATAAACGCAATTGGAACACCATCGGGTCCAGGTTTATACGATGTCTTGATCTTAGATGCGGCAGATGTTATTGACTCCACGCCAACGTCGATGATGCCGAGCGTCTGGTTGGCCATTAGAACATTACTGGTCGCGGCTGTGATAGACTCGGCTGAAAGTCTCTCGTCTTCGAACACGCTGGCGAATTTAGTAGCAAATAGATTGCAAATCTCCTGAGGTGTGTTAGCACATTCCCCATTAAGTGTCATTGATGATGGCAAGCCTACTTCATTACGTTGCTCATTCACATAGCTCCAGAACGATTTCGGATTGGTTTTTAGTCGTCGCTGTATGTCTTTTTGATAGCGTTGAAAAAAAACGGCTCAGCCGTTTGTACTCGTTGAGTCGAACATAGTGGCGTTTTAGTGGTAGAGTACGGCATTTTGTCAAGCGTTTAAATGCAGATTTTTTAGTCTTCTTTAATAAACGAAGACCTTGCGTCATCCACGGGATTTTTCGATTGGGCCGCACGATTTTCTTCGGAACGTGTCTATCGATGACGTACGCCAGGATATTGGATAAGGTTTGTGCGGCAATATTGACGTCAGTGGCATGTAAAACATCCTCCCAATTCAAACTGGAAAGTACTCCAATTATACTGATGTAGTCGGCTTTCCGAAAATTGTACGATACAGCAGTCGGTGGGTTGAAGTGATCCAGGCATATATTTTCCTCTATAGTGACTACAAGAGCAGGATGATGAGAAACGTCTTTGACCAGGGGCGCTGGTGCAGAGTTGATGAAAGGAGCTGTGTCACGACCACTAACGAAGCAAAGATCCAGAGAGCGTCTATTTTCATTGGTTATGCCATTGATTTGGGAGAGGTTAGCAGTGCTATAGCCGTCCAGCAGAGTAATTGATCCAACGTGCAAGGTAGAACACTCGAGATCCGGTCGGAAGAAGCCGCTGTGAGTCGGAGTCCAGGAAATTCCCGCTAGGTTGAAGTCGCCGAAAATTATTACTTCATCCCTAGGAGCAGCAAAGCTTGCAATCGAAGAGCAAGAGCGGCAGTGTGCATTAATTAGCTCCAAGTCGCGAGTACGATCCGGAGGGATGTATACTGCGGCCAGAAATATTCGACGGTCGGTAAGTTGAACAGCTACCCATACTTGTTCCACGTTGCCATAGTCGTCGTTTTCAATCATTTTCGCCTTTAGTTTCGAGTTAACTGCAATTAGGACACCACCTCCAGTAATTTTCCTACTATTCCTCGAATTACGATCGCAACGGAAAATTTCGTAACCCTCGTCAAAAACATAACTTGACACTGTTCTGTTGTCTAGCCACGTCTCGATTAGAACTAAAATATCGTAGCTGTGATCCAATACAGCCAGCTTTGTAGTCGTCTATGAGGCCGTTCATACCGCCAACATTTTGGTAGCTTATGGCGATTTCCGATGGAAGCCGTTGTGCGGTGGTAGTACTAGAATTCGGAACACAATCAGGGTAGTAACAATTTCAAGCTGATCGTACTTGCCGTCGTTGGAAGTTCGAAGCCCCTAATTCCTGCCTTAAGCACAGGACCGGGACGACTGCTGATCGCTGGCGGCATTGGCTCGACTGTGTTAAGGGGATTTGGGGCTTCCTCAGGGCAGTCGGCAAATATGCGTCCCGGTGATAATCTCGTCGAGCATGAGGCAGCTGAAGGTTGATTCAAAGTCTGGCGACAATGGTTGACAGTAGTAAAAGCTGACCGCAACGGAAGTTCGCTGATCACAGGCATTAGTTGCGGAAGAGTAGAATCCTGTATGGTTTCACTAAAAGCTGCAGAATTTTCAGACAGGAAAACGTCCATACATGGTTGATACTTGCCGGAAAGAAGAGTGCGGAAGCCCCTGGCTCCAAACCCAAACACAGGACCAGGACGGCTGATGATCGAAGGCAGGAAGGGCGCGACTGTGTTGAGTAGATTAGGGGCTTCCTCTGTGCTTGTGGCTGTTGTGCGTCCTGGTGGGAAGCTAGAGGCGTCAGCGAAGGAAATTTTCTTAGTGCGGCTGGCATGAGTCTGGTTCGATGCACGATGAGTAGATGTATGCGGCAGACTGAAAGCGGTGAATGGATCAGGAAACGAAGTGCTTGGAAGAAAACGATACTTGCCTGTAACGGGGGCTCGGAAGATCCGTCTCCCAACTCAAACGTAGGGCCGGGATGACTGAAGTACGCTGGCTGGGGAGGCTCGACTACGATGAGAGAGATTGGGACTTCCTCGAGGCTTGTGGCAGGTATGCATCCCGGGAATAAAGACTGGTTACTCCATCAGCAAAACTTCGTCCGACGAAATATCCAGTGGATCGTCGAATTCCGCAGCAGGCTTCGGGCGCCAAAAATTTTCTTCAATCCTGTCGTCAACGAACTCTCTGAATAGAACTCCTTTAGGCCATGTAGATGAGGACAGGGCTTTCGCTTTCAATTCGAAATCCACGCCAATTTTGAAGGAAACAAATGACAGTGAACTAATGTCTTTTCCTTTGGCAACTAGTCGAATGACTTTGACATCATCAGTTCCAAGACGCTTTTTCGCTAGAGCGCCTACCTGGTCGGCTGAAACTTCTCTTGCAATCCGTGAAAGGTACAACCAAAACTTAGGTCTAACTGTTGGAACGGTAGCGATCTCTATCGACGGAGATGGAGTGCTTCCGGTACCAAGTACAAGAGGACGCTTACGTTTGGCATTTTCATCAGCGACAGTGCTGAAAAGTCTTCGACTTCTGGTGAATCCCGGGTTGATTTCGACTTGCTTAGAGGACTTAGGAGTAAACGAGTTGGAATTGATCAATCTGGCAAAATTTGTTTTTATTTCGGCTTTCAATTCGTCCATTATTTCCAGCTTAAGGTTTTGCAAGATGTCGCTGTGAGAATTAAGAGCGTGTACTTGTCCAACTTCGTAGGCCGCACGGGTAGTATTACGGAAACGGGTATCATCCATGAGTTTAGTGCAAGAGTTGCACATCCAAAAAAGTTGTTTATTTTTTACAACTTCTTCAAAAATATCCGCTGCTATGCCACAGCATCGAGGGTGAAATATAGCTTTGCAAAAGCCTTGGCACTCAACTTGTATTTCGCCGATATCATTGGCACATGAACTGCATACCAGTGACATTGTGTTTGCGGGAGGCTTTTCGATTTCAAATCAAGAGTCAAGACGACAGCGTATCGAATAACTGCACAGATCGGAGGTAAACAAATACGTGGACGAAAGAACAGGAATCGGTTGTACGGTAGCCGAGTGAAGTGTAGTTAGCGAACAGTGACGCGTTTTAAACACTTTCTCGCGCGGCACGGACTGCGGTAAACAATTATGTTCTATGTGTTTTTTCGCGGTAATTCACGTTAAAACGGTAAAACCTTTAATTTGTCGTATTACACTGTGTTATAATGCTCGGGGCGACGCTGGATGCAACATTAAATAAAACACTTTACGCGGTGAAAAACGAAAGCAAAATCAGAAAGTGCTCCGAAACAACAATACAGTGACAGTCACTTTACCAATAGCTTCTAAAAGTAAGGGTCGATTCGACACCCAGTTACGTATATGAAAACCAGTCTTTTGATGAAATTCCGCAACCTCCAAGGCTAGTTCGACGGCCTCTGCTTCTGTGTCGACGCTATATAGATAGTCGTCGACATAATGTCTATTCTTGATTGTGGCCGCCGCTTTTGGATAATCTTGTTCATTCTCTACTGCATTGAGATTTTTACTGCGACTGTGATGGGGAGCATGTTGCCCCGAAAATGGCGACATCAGAGGCCATTGTCACCAAAGGCTCATTCGGCGAGTTACGATAGACAAACAGCAGCTTCTTTTCGGATTTTGACCTGCAGGAACATATCCTGTACATCACCAGAAAACGCCACTTCCCGTTCCCGAAACTTGAACATTACATACAGCTGCGGAGTCAATAGATCAGGACCTTTAAAAAGCATCGTATTTAATGACACTTCGTTCACCTTTGCAGCCGCATCCCACATCACTCGCACCTTTCCGGGTTTGTTAGGGTTTAACACCACGTCTAGCGGAAGTTACCACGTGGATGTATCCTTTCGATACGTAGTCTGCTATCTGATGCCATACAGTTTCACGTAGTTTAAAGTCCTACAGTGTACAATCTGCTCCGGTACAGCGTACAGCGTCTGTAGGGTTGATAAAACTTGCGACACCGTGGATGGATGGAGGAGAAAACTGCTGACGGCTTGCAATTACAATTCGTGTACATATACAATTCGTGTTTGGGGTGTTTCTAATCTCCTAGTTTGGCTAGCGATACCTGGACAAGGTGGTGCTTTATCGTAAGAATTATCGTATAACATATTTTGTTCGACTTGGGAGCCGTAAGTATGTTTGTACTCACGGGTAAGCCCATTCACCAGTGTTTGCCAACGAGTGCTTTCGGTATAGATCAGGGTTGTAAATATTCGGCAGCACTGGATGAAGGTGATGTTTTTTTATATCATTTTTTTATTTTCTTCCTGCTTTGAAAACAACCTCACATTCCCGGAGAGGCAGAAAAGTAAACAACAGAACTCACATCACCCACAGCGCCGCGAAGTTGAAATTTACCACAGCAAAATGTACACATTCACCCAGCAAATTGAAAAAATTCACCACGCGTTTAAATGGGCCACTCACAGTCATACGGTAAGGCGCGAACTGAGCAGCATGTCAGAGCGACTTGTGAGTGGCTGAATGCGAAATTGAATAGTCGGTGTTGGAAATGATTTTTCGGCTGCACCCAGTCGCACTCACCACGGCGGCGATGAAGGCGACAGAAGATTTTACTGCGATCCATGTTTTTCACTGCATTAACTGTGAAATATTTCTACCCTGGTATAGATAGACTTGTATGGAGCCGGATGACCGGCAACAAGGACAAATTCAACCCGAGGGAATCTGAAGCAACAATGCATATACCTACATGGAAAAAAATGCCGATTCGTTCAAATGAAGGTAAGAACCATATAACAGCACTAAGTTACAAACAATAACAAAGTATTCTATTCCAGATTACGGCATTGTTGTCTCGTTTCTTCCGGAATATGAATTTAGGAAGAAGCCTCAACATACAGAAGGAAGAATTTATACTAAGGACAGTATTTCGAATTAAAACTATACATTAAACATTACAAACAATAATACATTTGGTTTAATTTCAAAAAGAAATAATGATTAGAACAAACAGTTGATCTCGAACGATTCGCGTCGCCGTCGCTTAGCTCTGTTTTCCGTTGTTGAATTACCAGTTTGTGTGTCGTATAAAGCCACGAATTAACGAAAATTGACCAGCTAATGTTTTCAACGTTAAATTGATAGATGTGTTATTCTTAATTGTATAAAAGTTTGGTTAAAATCGAAAGAATCATTTCGATCCCGTGGATTCGCCAACAATTGTTTCTCAGCATCTGCAATGTGCGTGTGTCCTGCTTGTAAAGACATCATCCATGAGGAAGACAACTTCTACATCATCTGCAAAGGTGACTGTGCCGCTTCATTCCATGGGAATTGTGTTGGTATGAGAAATATACATTTGAATATTCTCACCATGCTCTCGAGAAATGTTCTATGGATGTGCGATGGCTGTATAGACGCATTCAAACATGCTAGAGAAGATTCAAAACAAAATGCATCTCAGGGTAGTTCGATCGAAGCTGAAGTGAAAGAGCTAAAGGGCGTCGTTACAGGAATTTTGGATACAATCGCTGCGATCACTGCTAATCCACAAATGAAACCCACGAGTAGTTTACTTCATTCTACACCTATTTCAACTAGTGTGCCCTCCGATAGTCACACGCAATGCGATTCGTTATTGACGGATGAGGATATGAAACAAGGAAAACAGCTGACAATAGATAGTGACGATTTCTCGCTACTGCTGTCAAATGTAGATGTTAGTGTGTCTGAAAGCGACATACAGCTAATGGTGTCACGTGCAATAGGACTTGAATATCCCGAACGCATAGATGTAACAAAATTAGTGTCCAGATGGAAAAGCCGAAAATTGGACTTTATTTCGTTCAAAGTCGTTCTTAATTCTCATTAAAAATCCCGCGCACTGGATCCAGCAACATGGCCGGAAACATTAGGTTTAGGGAGTTTATTCATAGAAATAATGAAACGTGGAAGCTCGAATAATAGTTGTTATATTGTTTTCTTATTGTTATCTCTGATACCTAAAGATTAAGTAGATCGATGTTTGTGATAGTGATGTGGTTTTTTTACGTTATGTCGATATACTAATATTGTATGATGTCAGATTGTAGATTGTATTTTGTTAATCATTTGTCTTGTTTGATGTTAGATTTTTAGATTTATAAGTTGTTCAATAAGACTAAACAAAGTCAGTTGGATTAAAACAAATAAAACATAAAACAAACATACTTCTCTATTGAAAACAAATGAAAATCTCTTTTGAAAACAACAAGAATATTTTTATTCATCAATCCCGCATAAAAGCTTCGTTAAAATAGAGCTTGTGAAGCTCTCGTTCAATCAACAATACAGGATTGTTGAAATAATATTTCTTGTTACCGCCAAAACCATGTGAAGATCTTATTGAATTCATATCAACTCTTATTGTTTTTACAATACTTTTTTCTGCGTGGAGGAATGCAGCCGTAACTGAAACCAATTGAAAACGTTGGAAAATCGATAGCGCCATCGGGGGTGACAATGGGTCTGGGGTGAGAATAGGTCATCGCTCTCACCGGCAGCCTGGAGGTCGTAGAGCGAAATCGTTCAAAAAGGTCTCTTATATTTTAGTCTTCTTGTCCTCAGATACATTCAAACCATTCTACAAGCATTCTAAGTAGTTGAAACAGTGACCCATTCTCACCCCCATTTGACCCATTGTCACCCCCGACGACGGTACTTGGAATCTCGGACCTTGTTTTTGAGAGAGAAGTTGTACAGAAAACTTTTACACTTTCTGCTTTGATTACAAAAAAATTGATTATTTTTAAACCTGAATTAAAACGAATCGTATCTTTAGACCCGGTCCGGACTTCGGATACCCGAACACCTGGGAGAACTCGATAAACATTAGACTTTATTTGTATTGGACGGTTTCCGTTCAACGGACATGTACAGACTTGAAAAAGTCAATTTTAGGTTTACGAAGAAAGTTGAAAAATGTATTCTCTATAAAAACTAAAAAGCCACGCTGAATTAATACTTTGCGCAAATGTAACCATCCCGCGTGGCTCTTGAGGAAGTCCGTTCATCCGAAAATAATTGCCCGTTAGGCTCTGGTGTCTGTTGGTAGAAGGGAAGTTTGTCTGAATTCATAAACTCGCCTGTATCTGCGTTCTTCACGTCTGTTGAATTCAAATAAGTGTCGGTCAAGAACGCCTAGTAGTTATGAACCGTCCATCAAGTCTATCTGAGTCTCTACCAACTATATATTGGTAATGGGAAAATATTTTCTACCTCTTGAATATTAAAAAGGCACTCACTTGGCTGCCATTACCGAACGCAAAATACTAGATAGCTATAATTATGTTTATGGTACAAGTTTGTTCATACAAATAAGACCCCAAGGAAAACCTGGAAAGACATTGATAAAATAGCTTTGTTTTATAAGGTGATTATAGAATGAAACCCGTGGTGAATTTCAAATTCACCACACGTTTATCTACATACATTTCCAAAACCCCAAATCTGGCATAATAGTTTTCGTACAGTGCCGAAACTCAAATTATGATTGTTCAGCATAACTAAGCAAACGATCTACCATTATTTCGGCCCCATACGCGTTATGGTTCTTTCATCTCGTGCTCTTGAAAAAAATATTGGAAAAGCACGTGGTTTACAAAATGGCCGATTTCTGGCTTCATTCTATAATCACCTTATAATACTATAAAATATTTGTGGTGAATTGCGGAAAATTTCCAGAATAATTCACGTATCCTACTATTTTAATAAACAGTAGCTCACTATACCTCACATGGGATATCTTTGAATAGGAATAGAAAGGCTGCTAAAACGTACAGCAAAACGACGAAGGTTATTCAATATCCTCATGAAGCTGTGTGAGAGCATTCAGCCATACCCAAATTAGGTACGTGCTTAAAACTTTACATGTATAACTTTCTCGAGCAAAATATTGTTTCCAAAGTAATATAGAGATGAAAGCTAATATTCATTTTCCGACTAATTGAACGCCAGGTAGCCAAAGCAAACCAGAAACTGAACCACCGATAGAACAACCTTTGCTTCTTAAGTATACAAATTAAGATTTTATAGAAATCATAAAAGAGAAACTTTCTTCAAATTTTCATTTTATCCTTCTGCGTACAAAGTAGGGTTGAATATATGTGAGATGCTGGAATGGGGGCGGTAATTCATGCTTTAGCACATCAACCGACTCTAATCACAGATATGGAAAAGTGCCATTTTATTTCGTGTATACAACGATGAAGGTGGCCAGGTTGGAGAGTCTTCCATTTACGTTAGGAAACTTTGCGAATATAATTAAAATTTCTTTCCACACTTCGTAGCAACTGTCGGACCTCTGGAGTGCATTATATGGAACGATGATGCCGAATTTCATTCTGAGGAGGGACGTTTCTTTCGAAGCAGATGAATGCTTTGCAGTCATGCTTAGGTGCTAGTGAATGTACCGAAAGAGAAATATTTTCATGGCTTTTGATGCTGCTGAGCCTTTTTTGCAGTGCGGCGCGACGTTTTGTTGTTCAATTGTGTGGCACACAATTAGAAGAAAGGGACGAATATACCATAGCTGCTTCTTTACTATTCTTCGGGAAGTTTATATTATTTTCTATCCATAGCAAAGCTTTACAGATGTATCGATTTGGCATGGGTATGTATAATGCGGCATCAATTAGAGGTCGCAATCAATTACTGAAAAATATAATATTTTTGTCAAAATATGTAGTCAGCTTCATAATTAGATTAGATGAAAATACATAAAAATAAAAAAAAAATGCGGTGATATGTCAGTTATAATCAAGGTTCAACGCAGTGTGTAGTTGGTCGGGACACGGCAGGTATTTCCGTCCATCGTCGTAGGGGCTAAAACCAACGAAAGCAACGTACATTTGCTAGAACTTCACTATAGCAGAACGTTTCTCCTGAGCTTACGATTTGGTACGTATGAGTTTTACAAAAAAGCGTCTCTTTTATTGGTTTTCGAGACTATGACGAACAGACGAAAATACCTGCCGTGTCCCTATCAGAATTCGAAAGTTTTATTCTACTGTCATTCTATCTCCAGCGATAATCGATACTCATTCTAATGGCCCTATCCTACCTAAACTCAAAACACCGAACCGTTGCTACGATAGAAATCAAGGTGAGAAAAAAATCTATTAGCTCACTCCCTTCCAACCCACTCATCGGACGACGATGGCTGCTTGCTCATCGCTGCCACAAGTTTTTATTTTTTTCCAATCTCGCTTAATGGACGTCGATTTGTTTTTAAACTCTATAAAGATTTATAAAAATTGCTACACCGAGACAGACTGGACTTGGGATCCCTGCGAGAATAGAGCCGAAAGCGTTGTCGGAATGAAATTGGTTCAAAGCGATACAATAGAAGTGCACTTTTCGGTATAGGGGATAGTAGGTAGTAATGAAATTTGTATTAGACAACTATTTGAAATATGTGTGTTCATGATTTATAACCATTTTTATGGTTTAGAGCTGAAATAAACAATGCTATTTTTTAAACATATATCCAACAACAATCATGCAACTATTGCCCCTTTTACAGCCCCATTGCCAAAACAGGCCTTTGACTTGTGGGATGGTCGATTACGAAAGTTACGATGAAGTTAATTCAGTTTGGCTAGGGTAAAGATCCGCTAAACGACTAACAGGTAAGCAAAGTGACTAGATAAAAACTGTATATTTATGATTGATCTATGAACAGTAGGAACAGCAGATAACGGATCCCTAATCCTTAGCATGTACCTGTAGAAAGGCCAGATGGTACAGAATTCAAATTTAAACTAAATTCAATTTCAATTTAAATCGATCTTTGGTTTGACTTTAAAAATCATATAGTATTTGTGTTTGTATCGGAAAGTAGGGTTTCTGGAACAAATGTTCGCCGAGTTCGAAAAGACGCGTTCGCTGTCCGTCGAAGTAGGCTTGATTGTTTGTATTATATATTGGATTCAGACCATTTCTAAGTTTTCATTCAAACAGCGTATTTTCTGTGGCAATCCTAGGTAGTGCAGACACCTCGCTGTAGACGGAAGCTGCGCAGTGGAATCGTACTGGGACCATAAGCTCACGAGTCACAACGAAAACACAATAGTAGAGTTCCATATACTTCATTGCAGGATGACAAAGAGCTCAGGATGACTAGCTCGGTGTTAAGAGGGGCGAGAAGATTAACTAGGCGTGCACAAATGATAATTAAATTACGCGTAAAATAGAATGGCAAAAAAAATAGAAATGCAAATATAAACTTTATTTGATTTATCAAAACAATTTTCACATCAATCAATGAATTCAATCAATTTAGAAACTTTTAGTTTTGCGTCTTTTTTTATGCTCCAAATATGTGCACCAAAATAAATGTAAATTTACAAAATATTTAGTACTGTGTAGAGCAATGCTGAAATATGTATCGGATAGTGTGCGACTCATCGTTGTAGACGGAAGATAAGCAGGAACTATACACCAGTTAGATGTATCTGCACTTTTGTAACTTCAAGGAATATTGTCAGCTAGCGATATATTGTAGATACTTGTGGTTTAAATATAAGAGAGCTACAGTTGCTGGCAGAAGTATCAGTCAATAGACCGCCATAGGGTAAAGAAAACTCTAGTCTTGTGTTTTCTTTGTGAGGGAGTTCCCCTTGGCGTTGGGCGTTCAACACAAATAAAAATTGTTAGCATACACATTATAAGTAAGCCTAAAAGTGAAAAAAGGTTTTTTGTCCCGGGTATCTCGGGATTTTCGGGACTTCAAAAATAATATCCCGGGAATCCGGAAATCCCGATTTTTTTCTAAATCCCGGAATTTTTCGTCCCGGGATGGAAACTCTAAAGTAGGCCTTAACATTAAGCCAGATTGTTTTGGTCGGAACTTGATGCAAATGGCTCTCACTGGTACGCAGAATATCATAAAGCATTAATTTTTGCACAAAAAGTTTAGTCACAAGATGATGAATTAATGCACCATGCGCCTCCATTTGTATACTTATATGGTTTATTTATTTATTTCGTCAAACATAATGTAGACTACATTAAAAAACTTATAACTATGTTCTATTGTAACTAATGTTCCTAAAATATTTTCTTAGGCTCATACGAGGCATGGCTAAATCAATTGCTTCACAATACTGATTGTAAACAGACATCATTTGATTCATTGGACTAAATTTTGCATAATTTGTTCGATGATGGCAGGTGGCAAACAAGTTTCGATTTCTCAATTGCTGAGTAGGAGTGTAAAAATTTAAACAAGACAATAGTTTGGTGGAATCAATGCGGTGCGAAACAATATCATTCACAAATGAGATCATGGCAAACTCACGACGCTTTTTCAATGATTGGATATCTATAAGCATACATCGCGCCTCGTACGACGGAAGTTGGTATGTTGTCCATCCGAATTTGCGTAAGGCATATTAAAGAAATTGCTTTTGAATAGATTCTATTCGATCCTCATGTGATTTCATATACGGAGACCATACAATACTACAATATTCTAGAATTGATCTGACATACGCAACATACAAAGCTTTAATTGTAAATATAAGGATCTTGAAAGTTATAACTAAATCTTTTAATAAAACTGAGCATAAAAAGTAGTAAACCTCCAAAAGTTATGAAATGACAAATTTGGCGTCTTTGACAAAGTTTTTTAGGAGGACTTTTGCTACAACTTTCGCGAAGGCATAAATCTGGTATGTTTACAATGTTCTGAAAACTCGGATGTGAATATGTACATTATGTGGAAGATTTTTATTTGAAAAAATGTATTGGAGGTAACCACTTTCCCTCAGGAATCGTTCACATTAGAGGAGCGTGAGTATTTAGAATGTTTGGCGGCTACCAGAGCCGTAGCGTGGACTTCCAGCGCCCTTGGCGAATCCGTTATTGAGCGCCCCTTACTTTTATGCATGGGATATTTTTGAAATTTCGGAACTTTTTTTGCGTGGTGCATTTGCTAAATGTTTGCTTTTTAAATTCCTTAAGACTCATATATTCCAATAAAAAGGAAGTATGGATTAATAAAAATTCTTTATCTAAAAATTTTGACGATTTTGTGAAAGGTTAAATAAACCTACGCAAATAAAAAAAATAGATCCAATAGTGCGTGTGACGCCGACAAAAAAATCTAGACTTATACTTATTGTGAATTCATGCATTAGTGGATCAAACTAGGCCAATTAACCTCCATCGCTTAAGTTTCCGGTCAGTGGATGGGTAACTATCGGACGTAGTCGCATCAAGAAGAACCCTACTTTGGAGTGCATTGAATAACCTTCGGAATCACCATTAGACCATGAATCGTCATTATTAATGAAGAAAAAACCAAATCTAGAGTGACTTGGTCGGTTGTGGTTTGAAAGGCCTTTAAATGAAATTCAACTTTGGTTGAAGGTAGGAATAGTGATTGGACCAAGTCGTATCAAGAAAACGCCGGACCTATTCGGATCAAGATATATTAATTCCTGGGCTATCGGTAACTTGGTGCATTGGTTGACGGGGTAAGGTCAATAAATTTCAACTTTGAAGTTGATCAGTTGCTATCATTACTGAAATACCTTGATGCAGATTCTCATATACAGTTTGTCTTTAGAAAAGTGCCTCGTTTGAAGCTTTATCAGATTTTATAGACCTAAAAAATGAATTCAAAATTTCATCGAATTTTCAACGTCTTTTCTTGTTTGTTCACCATCATATAAGTGTATAGTTTGAAGGTATCGAATATGTCACTGGATCACATGCCATCGTTAAGGTCCGTGTTTGAACCTCAAATAGTTTGCCTGCAATCAATGAGATAATGTATCTCAAATTCATCTAAACTCCCTATCACTACTTCGTAGTATCTAGTATTGAAAACGGCTTAGATTTCCTAGTCACCAACACAAAATATACGCGTTTTTTACAGTCTGCTCTGTGTTTCGCCTTTGGCATATTGAAGTCCTCATCTAGGGCTTTTTCCCAGAAGCTTGTTCCATTCTTCTTTTCTCTATTTCCTGTTCCTTTGTTTCACTTCCTTTTCCATCAGTGGGGATGCTTCCTGATCCAACGTTCTGATATCTATTATATCAGTTAATAACGGAAAAGAATCTGAAAATCTTTGAACCGGTGAATTTGAGAATAGTTTTGAGTAAATAGTTTTTTTTTGCATGGTTTGATGTTAGCCGGTTGAGATCTTCAGCATTAATAAACAAAGAGTTATCACCCCAAAAAATCAAATAAAATTCAAGTGGTATCCAACCGTGTAAAAAACGTTGATGCGATTTGTCATCATTTTCCATAGTACAATTATGGTTTTCGGCGCCCCCCTGAAGCATGGCGCCCTTGGCGGGGGCCAATCTGGCCAACCACACGCTACGGCGCTGGCGGCTACACACATTCTTCATCAGCAATTGTACTGATCAAGTGAGGTCGTCAAGCTCAGACTTTCAGCTTACTTTTAGAGGGATTGCTCATTGATTCAGCTCAAGGAAGAAGCGCATTAACTTGCTGATAAAATGTCTCGAAGACATCATTTTGCAAAATCGCATAAAAAAGGTTTTATTAAATAGACTATTTAGTCACTGTGCGTTGGACGTTAAAAACAATGAACCCCCATTTTGTATTATTTGGTAATTTGATGCCGGAATGCATTAAAAATAAACATTTAAAGAACAAAATAATTAGGATGGCAAAACTCACATTAATACAGTTTTAGAGCCGCTGCTTAAAATCAATTCAGTTTTTTCCCTGTTTTCAAGCACGTGTGTTGTGACATTCTGACGTTTGATAAATGCACTTCACCGAAACTTAGTGAAGTGATAGTTTACCGATGACGTTCGCAACACATATTGCCAAATTTCAGTAGTTTATTTAAATAGTAGTTTTTCGGCAATAAAATTTCGGGGAAACAACATTTTTACGATATTCCGGTTGAAAGACATTTCACAGAACATGCTCGTTAAATAATTAGTTTTTCGAAAACATCGATATTGAAAACACGCATTTCTCAAAAGTTATAAAAGCTTCTCTCGTACACACTTAATCACGGCTTCCCTGTTCGGTAATTTTTTTTACGGTTTTCGAACCGTAAAACGTAAAAAATACCGAAAATTCAGTAATTCGATAAAATATTATCGATGGTCAGTGATTATGCTTCTTGAATTACTGAATTCGGTAATGACAAATACCGACTTTACTGTAATAAGTGATTGTTTACTTAGTGTTTACTGAACAGATTGAAAAGTCAGTAAATACGTATACCAAAATTTCGGTATTTTTTCATTTCTACACAGTTAGTTTCGATTACCGAAGTCGGTAAAATTTTACTGGGTTTTTGAACAGCGGACTTAACTTGGTAATTTCAGATGATACCGAAAATTCGGTAAAGATTCGAACTCATAAAATGTCAAAAATGCTGGTAAAGTCAGTATTTTTTCCGCTGAGTGCCTCAGTAATTATTTTGTTTACTGTGGTTTAACGAATCTCCCAGTTATTTTTTTTGTTTTAAATCATTTAATTAGCCATCACAGGCAGAACAAATAAAAAAAAGGGAGGAATTATGTATCATTGTTCATCTTCAACGATAGTTATATAAATGAGTTTATGCAATAAAAATTGATTCTTCCTACTGGATATAATTTGATGTCCAAAGACCATGACTAAAGGAAATTTTCTCAATATTTTTAATTGGGTGGTGTACTTGTACTCAAGATTGAACCGACAAGTACGAACTTCTTCCATCCCTATTACTGCTTGGGCATGGATTGTCGCTGGGAACCAGATAATTTCTAAAATATAATTATGACGAATGAAAACAGCAGCAGCCGGTATGTAAGAGGACTTTCTATTTTGTTCTACTGGAGATTCACTATTACCCGTAAACTTCAGCGATGCTATTGGCGATGCTAACTAATCCGATTTCGAGATTTACAAATAGATTCTTCCAGAGTTCTTAGCGGAAAAAAACCAACTGTAGTATTTGCTTCCAGAACTTTGAAATGAAAAATGCGGGCAAAAGAAATTTCTTGACTTTTCAAACCACGAACTCAGTTGACGTTTAGTTTTGAAGGGCTAGTCGGTAGAAATGAAAAAATACCGAAATTTTGGTATACGTATTTACTGACTTTTCAATCTGTTCAGTAAACACTAAGTAAACAATCACTTATTACAGTAAAGTCGGTATTTGTCATTACCGAATTCAGTAATTCAAGAAGCATATCACTGACCATCGATAATATTTTATCGAATTACTGAATTTTCGGTATTTTTCACGTTTTACGGTTCGACAACCGTAAAAAAATAACCGAACAGGGAAGCCGTGATTAAGTGTGTACCGACTAGCCCTTCAAAACTAAACGTCAACTGAGTTCGTGGTTTGAAAAGTCAAGAAATTTCTTTTGCCCGCATTTTTCATTTCAAAGTTCTGGAAGCAAATACTATACAGTTGGTTTTTTTCCGCTAAGAACTCTGGAAGAATCTATTTGTAAATTTCGAAATCGGATTAGTTAGCATCGCCAAGAGCATAGCTGAAGATTACGGGTAATAGTGAATCTCCAGTAGAACAAAATAGAAAGTCCTCTTACATACCGGCTGCTGCTGTTTTCATTCGTCATAATTATATTTTAGAAATTATCTGGTTCCCAGCGATAATCCATGCCCAAGCAGTAATGGGGATGGAAGAAGTTCGTACTTGTCGGTCCTTGAGTACAAGTACACCACCCAATTAAAAATATTGAGAAAATTTCCCTTTAGTCATGGTCTTTGGACATCAAATTATATCCAGTTGGAAGAATCAATTTTCATTGCATAAACTCATTTATATAACTATCGTTGAAGTTGGACAACGATACATATTTCCTCCCATTTTTTAAATTTGTTCTGCCTGTGATGGCTAATTAAATGATTTAAAACAAAAAAAAACAACTGGAAGATTCGGTAAACCACGGTAAACAAAATAATTACCGAGAAACTCAGCGGAAAAAAATACTGACTTTACCAGCATTTTTTGACATTTTATGAGTTCGAATCTTTACCGAATTTTCGGTATCATCTGAAATTACCGAGTTAAGTCTGCTGTTCAAAAACCCAGTAAAATTTTACCGACTTCGGTAATCGAAACTAACTGTGATACAAACAATTTTTCCTTATGTCAAAATCCTTATACTGTTAAACCGAATATGTCTACATTTTTTTCCCTTGTTGGGTATTTTAATCACTGCGACCATTTGTTAGATTTATCGTGATATATGCCCCATTTGATCTAGCTTTGTCAAGTTGATCATTACTATCTAGAGCAATTGCATTACCTTGACTACCAGTGTTATCCCAATGCGGTATTATGGTTCTGATGAATTACTTACTTACTTATGGATCCTGTACACCTCCGGTGGTGCAAAGGGCCGACTTGAAAGATCTCCATCCTGAGCGATGCCCGGCTATCGCTTTAACCTGTTGCCAGGTTAGATTTCGGCCGACTTCTTTTATTTCTTTATTGAGGCTTCGCCGCCATGAGCCTCTGGGTCTGCCTCTGCTGCGATGTCCCACTGGGTTCCAGTCTAATGCTTGCTTACAGATTTCGTTTCCGCCCCTACGTAGAGTGTGGCCGACCCAGCCCCACTTCCGATCCCGAATTTCTGTTGCTATCGGCCTCTGGTGACAACGACGATGGAGCTCGTTGTTTGAGATCCAGTTGTGAGGCCACCAGGCCCGAATTATATACCGCAGGCATCTGTTAATGAACACCTGCAGCCGTTGAGTGTTCTCCACTGATACACACCATGTTTCGCTAGCGTATAACAGCACAGATTTCACGTTAGAGTTGAAAATTCGTATTTTGGTGCGTTCACTTATCTGCCTGTTTTTCCAGATATTTCTTAAACTCGCAAAGGCAGCCCTTGCTTTCTTGATCCGTGCGCCTATGTCGATCTTGGTACCGCCGTCTGACGCCATTTGGCTACCAAGATATTGGAAGCTTTCAACATTCTCCACTGGTTGCCCGGCTACTGTGAAACTGGAAGGAGTCACCGTGTTTACATCCAACGATTTGGTTTTGTTGACGTTGATGACTAAACCTGCCGAGGAGGAGCGATCGGCAAGGTCGTTGAGCTTACTCTGCATATCAGAGCGCCGTTGCGCGAGTAGTGCAACGTCATCCGCCAATTCGAAGTCGTTTAGGTGCTCCATGGTTATAGGCTGCCATAACAGCCCGCGGTTTGGTTCACGGTCAATCGCATCTACCAGAATCTCATCGATTACGATGAGGAACAGTAACGGTGATAGAATACATCCTTGCCTCACACCAGCTACGACCCGGATAGGGTCGGACAGGACCCCATTGTGCAGCACTCTACACGAAAAGGCCTCGTACTGTGCTTCGATGAGGCCGATGATTTTCTCAGGAACCCCCTTGCGTCTCAGGGCGCCCCACATATTCTCGTGATTGAGACGGTCGAAAGCTTTTTCGTAGTCAATGAATACCAAGTAAAGGGACTCTTGGAATTCGTTGACCTGCTCCATGATGCGGAGCGTGACAATATGGTCCACACAGGATCTTCCGGCACGGAATCCGGCTTGCTGCCGCCGGAGAGTCGCATCGATCTTCTCCTGAATCCGGGCTAGGATAATTTTGCACAGAACTTTGAGAACGGTACACAGCAACATAATGCCTCGCCAGTTATCGCATACAGTCAGGTCACCCTTTTTGGGCACCTTCACTAAGATACCTTGCATCCAGTCGACCGGGAAAGTTGCGGTGTCCCAGATATTACGAAATAAACGATGCAGTAGTTGAGCGGATGTCATGGGGTCAGCTTTGAGCATCTCGGCTTATATGCGGTCGACCCCTGGGGCTTTATTCGATTTCATGCTTTGGATGGCTGTTTGAATCTCTAGCAGTGATGGAGCTTCGGTATTGACACGTGTTATACGTCGGATCCTAGGCAGATCATGCCGAGGTGGTGATGGCCTGGTTGGCACTTGAAAAAGTTGTTCGAAGTGCTCGAACCAGCGTTTCAGCTGGTCAGTTGGGTCGGTCAATAACTGATCATTCGCGTCTTTCACAGGCATCGTTGCATTCATCTTCGCCCCGCTTAAGCGTCGTGAGATATCGTAGAGGAGGCGAATGTCCCCGGTTGCGGCGGCTCTCTCTCCTTCGTCGGCCAGAGAGTCTGCCCACGCTCGCTTGTCCCGTCGACATGAGCGTTTTACTTCCTTCTCAAGAGCCGTGTATCGTTGACGGGCTAAGACTTTGGCTCCTCTGGTTTTCGATCGCTCTATCGCGGCTTTGGCTTCTCTTCGCTCCTCTATCTTCCTCCAGGTCTCATCGGTGATCCATTGTTTTCTCTGGGTGCGTAGTTCACCCAGATTGTTCTCGCTGGTGGCGATGAAGGCATTCTTGATGGCGGTCCATTGGTCTTCCACGCTGCCACCTTCCGGAATATCTGCAGCACGCGTCTCCAGTTCTTCAACGAAGGACCGTTTCACCGTGGCATCTTCCAGTCGGCGTGTGTTGAATCGTCGTCCAACTCTTTCCTCCTGCCGACGAATCCGCGCAATGCGCAGGCGTATTTCGCCGATGAGGAGGTGATGATCAGACGCGATATCGGCACTACGTTTATTCCGTACATCAAGAAGGCTCCGTTTCCATTTTCGGCTGATGCAGATGTGGTCGATTTGATTTTCTGTAAAGCCGTCACGGGAGACCCACGTGACCTTGTGAACCGGTCGATGAGGGAAGAGCGATCCCCGATCACCATGTCGTTATTACCACAAAATTCTGCGAACAGCTCTCCGTTTTCGCTCATTTCTCCGAGACCATGGCGTCCCATAATGCGCTCATGGTTCGAGTTGTCGGATCCGATCTTCGCATTGAAGTCGCCCAAACAGATCTTGATATCACCCTTCGGAATTCTATCTACGACGGCATTGAGTTGACTGTAGAAGTTCTCTTTGTCTTGCAGATCGGCAGCATCGGTTGGCGCATAACATTGGATTATAGTAAGGTTTCGGACCCGTGTTCTAAATCTGGCAACGATTATCCTTTCACTTATAGGTTCCCACTTCATAAGCGCAGAGTGTGCCTGAGCGCTTAGTAGGAAGCCAACTCCGCGATGCCGGGGAGCGTGTTCACCTCGTAAACCAGAGTATAGCAGAACTTGTCCCGACGGCGTTCTGTGTTCTCCAAAGTTTGGCCAACGGACTTCACTCAGTCCCAGGATCTCAAGCTTCATACGGCGTGCCTCATTGGCAAGTTGTGCCAATTTACCCTGCTGGGCTAGGGTTAAAACGTTCCATGTTCCTATTCGTGTCCGTTGTTTCGCGCTAAGAGTCGTCGCCGTAAAATCAGTCCGTATTCTTTCATTATCGGATTCTCGAACAAATTGATGTTTCGGGAACAGTAGGTTGTTGGCCCAAGGTTCCCTATCCACGGGGATGGGGCTGCCACCTTAGGTATAGTTTCCGGGAAATAGCATTTCATACTCAGCCGCTGGATGCCAGAACAGACGCTGTTGGAGCCGCACCTCCTTGGTGGACAGACGCTCGATCAGTCGGGTCAAATTTGTTTAAAGTCCCACCCAACACCAGGACTAGGCTAGTGCGCTTTGAGCGGCACACGGTCGCTTTGATAGGGCCTGCTTGGGGACACATGCAGCTTTTTATAGAAGTTCAACAGAGCCCACTGTCGAACCCCACCACATCCTAGGCAGACCCCACAATACGCACCCTCTCACTCTAGCTGATGTCAGAAGGACAATAGTGCCCAGGCTGCACTACCAGCTAAGTACGCAACCCTTAGCTGGCGGTCAATTGTCATCGGAAGACCCGTGGAAGCGTGAGTATTGGAACTTGTGAGGACCAGAGCTATGTTAGGCGCCCCTTCCCGGATGTCAACTCACCATTTCGCAGCCCTGATGAATCGTGCTACCATATTGGGACTTGTTCCCCAAACTTCTGAGGGCTCTATCAGCCCCTTGTTGAAGAACTGTAATCTTTTTCTAAAAATTTCCGGACAATGGCATAACAGATGTTCTGAGTCTTCTACATGTATGCCGCAGAAACGACATACATCATCTTGAAGTTTTCCTAACAGCTTCAAGTGATATCGGCTCGGGCAATGGCCTGTTATAAGGCCTGTGTATGTGTTAAGATCTTTTTTTGAAAGATCTCAAATTTTGCGAGTTATAAATACGTTTGGTGTGATGAAACGTTTAGACTGCCTCGCAATCAAGGTGTTTTTCCAGATGTCCTCTATTTTAGAATGTTCCCTAGATTTGAGTTCCTTTCGAAGAAAACAAACAGATACACCACAAAATGGTTCAGGTCCTATGAATTGTCGAGATGAACCAAGTCTGGCCAGCATATCAGCTTGTTCATTGCCTTCAAAGCCACAATGACCAGGAACCCAATATAGGTTCATTTTGTTACGACTACCCAAGGTTTGGAGTGACTAACTGGAGTAACACATTCCCAAACGAGATCCCAATTAGATCTGCATGTTGCTGATTTCAAAGCATTCAATGCTGCTTGACCGTCAGACATTATGCACATATTTGAATGCCTATAATTTCTGCGTAAGCATAACTTAGTGCATTCAAGAATAGCCTGAACTTCAGCTTGGGAAACAGTTGGCCATTTGCCCATGGGAATCGAAATATTTATCCCTGGGCCAGTCACGCCTGATCCAACTTGATTGTTCAGCTTTGAACCATCGGTGTAAAATACAATTGATCCTGAGCGAAGATTTGGTCCACCGTTTGCCCATGTATTTCGCTCAAGATTAATTACATCAAAACAACGATAAAAATTGTATCTTCTCCTCTTCTAGCCATCTTTTTTTTGTGATAAGTGAGTTAATATTTATTTTGTTTAGAATACTAAGATGTCCTTTTAGGTCGCCTTCGAAGTGCACGAGCTCGAGCGGTTAGTTTTCTGGAAAACAGTCATCACAATTTGAAAAATAAAACACTTGAACAATTCTGATGTGACTTGCTAACTCCAAGTCCAAAATCCGACTCTCTTCTTTATTTACAAAAACGTTATTTATAATTACTGGCTATTTTTTACAATTTTTCTCTCATTTTCAATAATGTTGCAGAATGTTGCATGCTACCTACATTTACTCTCATGTGACATTCTGCTCCGAGAGCATTCGTACTCTCTAAATAAACAATTATTTAACAATTGAGTCAGCTACTATTTCTAGGCCAGCTTATTCGCCAAGTTTTGCTTATACTTAAATATCCGTTGTTTATTTTCAACAGCGGTTGCTATTTGATAAACATAAATGGACAGGTTCCAACCTGTCCAATCTTTTCTTTCGTTTATATGACATACTTTAAATATAGAAGAAAAATGATGATTATTGCATGGCGTTTAGGGTCGCTACATCTCTTCCAACCCACTGAGCTTGAAATTAGAATTGTAAATTATCATTTCAAGTGGATAGTTGATGGTTTCGTTTCAAAACTTTACGGTTCTCCTGAAGCTATAGTTCAAACATATTCATGAAATATTCAAAAGTTGTCCTCTGATCATTAAAAAATACAAATTTTCAAGCAGTGTATATCTGAAATTCCTTGATACTATTTTCGTGCAATTTTCTGATTCCTCAAATTAATTTTGCTTTAACTTTTTTTTTGTAATGTTTGCGCCTAATCCCTCTACACATATACTTTCTCGAGAGTGTCTTACCTGATGATGCCTTCTTAACTCGCCTAGCGTCTGCTTGCTGATGCTCGCTTCTTCATAATATCTCGTGTAGATCACTTGGTCGGTTTCAGATTCCGAGTGCAGGGTATACTCCTGGTCTGTTGCTTGGTTGTTTGAAGTTGTAACGTAATATTGGGTCTCCGTGGGAAAGTTTTTGATATATGATGTCTATCGTTTGCTGGGTGCGTAAAATTTGATCGTACCGTTCACTAGGAATAATTTGACGTGCCATCTCCGAATGTATATGTTGTTTTCCTCTGGTTGTAGTTCATGAATTTACTGCTTGCCTTTTAGCAAAAATGTGTAGCTATTATAATGTATCTCCAATAGCTTTCAGTTGATTCGCCGTTGATACGTAAGTTGTGGTGAATTGCCGTGTATACGCTGCTCAGTTTTGTTTTGAGACATTCGCATCTTTTGTTGTGTGATGCAAAATAGTTGTTATTGATAAAGTTTTGCTCGTTTGATATTTCGCCTTGGGTTGATCCTCTTCATAACTTGTCTTCTATCGTGAGTTTAGTCTTCATGGTTTTCCTGTTTCTGCTTATCTCGGAGTTATTGTGTTATTCTTCTGTTATATCGCCTTGTATAATTCACCTTTTCCTGATGTTCCTCCGAAAATTTCTACTCCTGATGTTCCTCCAAAGATTTCGTCCCGTTGAATCCGTCTTCATACCCCCACACTCTTTATCTTCAACCTTCCGTATGACCTGTCGTTCTGGTGATACCAATTAACTCTGGTATGTATTTCTCGATGCACTGTTGTCTTCCTTCGCCATCGGATGTTGTCTGTTCGTCTTCGCTGGATGTTCTCTCGCCCGTTTGCCTCTCGAGTAAGTTATTGTGCACATTTACATTTGGAAAATAATTGTGAACTATTTTACTGTATTTTACTACTCTACACTGTTTTTTTTTTGTTTTTTTTTTTTTAACTTTACTGATTACCGGATAATGATTACATCTTCAATGCTATGTTACTATTTTTATGAATTTGATTCTACTTATGGGGCCTTGCCTCCTTTAAAATTTATCGTTCGATAATAAAAAAATAATTGATTGTATTTCTTCATCTGATTATGTTATTCTCGCTGAATTATCCCCCGGGAAAAAAAATTGAGTTGAAGCAAAGAATGTATTCTGCAGGTTTTTGTACAGATATAACTAAAGATAATATAATTTTCTGCAAAATACTTTCTGCCACATATTCCATATTATACCTTATTGGTTTTTGTTTAGGTTGGCCTTGATGGTTAATTGCTGCAACTGCTCCCCTCCACCGTTTCTGGCTTTTGGCGTGTTTCTGAAATGAGACTTAGACCTCGTGTTTAGTTTATATTTCATATTTAGTCGATAATTTAACAAAAAGCAAAATTCTCAGATTCTGTTAATTTAACAGTAACCCAGCTTGTTTGTAATACCTCGATAATTATAATAATATTAATCATTTCCGAATTCTCTTTCTTTTCACGAGTCTTACTATAGTAATTTAAAAAATGTTATTTAGTATAACCATGATTACCTTCCCATTTATTTGTTTTACCTTTTTTCGATTCTCAAATTTTTCAATTGTCCAATGCCCTTTTTTTTAATTCAATTTGATATTGATTTTCCCTAGATTTCACTTAGATTCGCTCCACTTTGAATTTTTGTTTATCCCCATTTTAACCACATTGTCTCTTCTCACATATTTAATGATTTTCGTTTTGTTCATTTTCTCAGTCACTATTTGTTACATATTTAATCAATCATTCATACAACAAGTTCCATATTCACACATTCCGAGGACGTCTCCTCTTCTCCATTCAAATAACTGTTCACCTTCATACTATCAAGCACTCAAACATAATTTTTCATTTGTTGTCATACTCTGTCACATATTCCTTCTTTATGATATGTTTAATACAAGAGATTCCATCGCGCAAATCTCTCTCGGTACCCAAAACTAGTTTCTCATACTCATATTAATTAGTTTAAAAAAATCACTTTCATTCTAGAATCATATTTTTACATTTCCGTTATACTTACAAACTTTACGAATTTCCATCGATTATAATTAATTTAGCTTTTTCCATATTACATATATATTTTTTTAACTTTACTTGTTGTCTTCTCATACCTGTATTCAACTTTTAGTTCCTCATAATTCTTTTTTTTAGCATATGTCGTTCATATAATAATTTTGATATTTATATTACCTAATTTATCTTCAAGTTGATCTCATATTCTTACATATATTATTATCTGTTTCATTCTGGATGGCCATCCATTATCTTTTTAAAATGCTTTCTCACTTATCATCACTTGTAAATACGTTTGTAATAAATCATTCTGTTTAAATTACTGTTTTATCTTTGTATTTTAATTTTCTCGCAACGAATCAATTAAACTTTTCATAGAAATTCTTTTCATACCATTTTGTATTTCAGTTATTCAACAATATATATTTTATATCCCATTACATGTTGCCTTTTTGTTTTCGTATGATGCACATCCGTCTTCGCCTTTTATTTGTCACTTTAATTCGTATTGTTGATTTCGTATGATGTATTTAACACTTTCACTTCCTGGTTGAGTTCGCCTTCATTGATAACCTCCGAATATTTCGTCTTCCGTCTCCTGATCCCCCACACTCTCGATCTTCAACCCACCGTATGACCCGTCGTTCCGGTGATACCAATTAACTATGGTATGTATATCGTGAGCCGTTGATGTCTTCCTTCTCTGCCGATGTCGTCTGTTCGTCTTCAATAGATGCTATCCCGCCCGTCCGACTCTCGAGTCAGTTGTGCACATTTAAACTTGTCACGCAATTGTTTAGTATTCTACTCTTCTAATGATATTTGAGAATAGTGAATTCGGTTATATTTCCCTACATATCCTTTTACTTCTTAATCCTTTGTTTCTATTTCCCCGAATCTGTTATGTTTACTAATTTACCTTTGATATTGTTCCGGTTAAGATTGATCAATGATTATATATTCTCACAAAAATTGTTCAGTTATTGTTTTACTTTCTGAGTATTCCTCAATAATCTCCCTGGGTTGTAGCAAAGAATGTTTTCTGCAGGTTTTATTTCACTCTATTTTTTTTTTAAATTGCTTCCTGCAAATTATTTTTTTACTACACCTACCGTGTTATACTTACTTGCTTCCTTCGTGTTTAGGATGGTTTTGGTTGATGAATTGCTACAGCCCCTCCCCCTTTTTTTCGAATATGGTTTTTCGGCGTGCTTCTGAAATGAAACTTAGACCTCGGGTTTAATTTACTTCTTATATTGTTCAATAGATAATGTGTTAAAAGAATTATTTATATCAGGCTGTCTAGCTCAAAGCTTTATATAAACTATTTTTTGTTAGTTTACGCATTGAATTTCCTTTATTTTATTTTTTCATCGTCCCATATTCCAACCCTAGCTTAATTCTCTTCATATTTTAATTCGTTGCCGGTTTCCCCTTCTCTTTACCGGTCTTACTATTGTAAAAAGTCATTACCTTCCCATTTATTTGTTTTAAACTCCTCTTTTCAATTCAATTTGATATTGATTTCCCTGAGTTTTACTTAACTTCTCTTCTTTTTTTTTCATTTCACACCCAGTCCCCTTCTAGTAATTTCCATGATTCCCGTTTCCTTTACTTGGTTTCAATTATTTTAAAAGTTTTTATTTATTTAATATTGTTTTTTTTTCATGTAGTTCATTCACACAATTAGTTCTATATCCATACATTCTGAGGACGTCTCCTCTTGTCCAATCACACATCTATCCATATTCATAGTATCATTAAATTTAAATATCATATTCGTATGTTTACAGTTTGTCCATTCTTATGTTCAGTTGTGGGGCCCCTTTGTTTAGTGTATTATTGTGTAATTGTTCATAGTATACTGTTTTCTTACTCATTAGTTTTTTTTTTCTGTTGATCACTTCTTGATATTTCTTCATTTCCCCCCATGATACTTTATTTCCCTTCATTATTCTTGGTATATTTTAATTCTTTTTCTCAGCAGTCAAAGTTTATTGGTAAATTCCCAACTCTGATGATACCTATCGTCCTACAATTTAAAGAAATAGTTAAAATAGTCAAGGTTTTGTTTCTCGACTCCTTTTTTGTTCAGCTTTCTTGATTTTCGCTGATCTTGTATTACATTGGCATTCCCTGTTTCGTTTATTTGTGCTTGATTTTTCTAGCCCATTTCCCAGTTTCAACTACGCGCTTTCAATTTCCGGTTTTATATTATTTGTTTTAATCCTTATATTTAGATAAATTTTCAATTTTGCTGTACCTTTTTGTCTACATTTTATGTTCATTCATATTTTATATATCATTCCATCGTTAAATTATTATTTGAATATTTTTCTCCATAAATATCTCTATATGATATTATTCTATATATAAGTGAGTATTTGTAACTATATTAATTCAATACAAAATTTAATTCAAATGGAAACTCTCATTAAACCTAAGTCATAATAAAATTATGTACATATTTATCTACAACCTCAATATTTTCAAGCCCGTCCATATTCCATGAATCACTCGTATCTGGTAATGTCTCATTAGCTCTGTGCTCCGCGGTTGATTGATATGTTTTTTCTGTCACCCTTTGTTGTTGACTGGTGACAACAGTTATTATATTTGGACTTTCTTTTGATTCCTCATCATGATTAAGTCTCGACAGGAAATCAGCTACAATGTTTTCTTTACCTTGTTTGTATCGAACCTCGCATTCCAATCCTTGCAATTTTAATCTCAATCTTGTTAAAGTTGGTGAAGTTTCTTTTAAATGCCATAAAGAAATCAGTGGCCTATGATCTGTGTATACAATGAATCTTTGATTATAAATATAATGTCTGAAATGATGTACTGCCCAAACGATTGCCAATAACTCTTTTTCAATCGTGTGATACTTTCTTTCTGCTCCAATAAGATTTCTGCTAGCGTATGCAATGGGTCTGTCTATTGATTTTTCATTCGAAAGGACTGCTCCGATAGCATATTCACTCGCGTCGGTTGTGAGTACGAATGTATCTTTATAGTTTGGTTTCGCTAAAAGTGAATCCGATGTTAGGAAATTCTTGAGTTCTTCGAATGCTTTTTGACAATCATCAGTCCAATTGAATTTTACATTTTTCTTTAATAATTCATTCAATGGTTTTCGTTTATCGGCTATTCCTGGGATAAACTTGCCATAGAAATTTACTGTTCCTAAAACTGATCGTACTCTTTTAACTGTTTTTGGCACTGGCATCTATTTTATAGTTTTAATATTATCTTCCAATGGCCGTATACCATTTTTGTCTACAGTGTGTCCTAGAAATTTAAGTTCTCTTTTCAAAATTTGGCATTTTGTTGGTTCTATTTTCAAATTATGTTTTCTGAGAGTATTTAAAACCTTTATAAGATTTTCATTATGCTCTTGAACTGTTGCACCAAAAACTATTATGTCATCTAGATAAACAATAGCTTTGACATCCCTAATCTCGTAAATTATTGTGTTCATTAATCTTTGAAAGGTTGATGGACTGTTTCTTAGTCCCATTGGCATCCTTGTGAATTCAAAATGTCCTCTTGGTGTTGAGAAAGCAGTTTTGGCTGCATCTTTAGGGTGAATTGGAACCTGATAAAATCCTGACTTTAAGTCAATGGTTGAAAAATATGCACTATCCCCAAATTGTCCATTATTTCATCTATTAATGGAATTGGATATACGAATGGTTTCGTAATCAAGTTTAACGCTCTGAAATCTACTACAATTCGATATTTCTTGTTTCCTTCTTCATCAAAATCTTTCTTCGGAATGCATAACACAGGTGCATTCCATGGACTTTTACTTGGCCTAATAATGCCTTGCTTGTACATTTCATCAATTTCTTCATTAATATGCTTCTTGGTAGATTCTGGAAGTCTGTATTGTCGTTTATTAATTGGTACATTTGTTGTGGTTTCAATTTCATGCATTGCAGCATTCGTAATTGTAAGCTTATCTTCTTTCAAATAAAATACGTCGCTATATTTCGCCATAATTTCTTCTATCGCGTTGAAGTTAGGTTTCTTTAAATGCTTGAAGTCGATTATTTCTAGTAATTTACTACAGCGTTCATTGCCTCTTATTTGCTTTCGATTCTTGTTTTCTACCAAGCTGTAGTCTTGGTTGGAGTCCAAATCCACAGGTTTCCATTGTATTTCTGAATTCTCTTCCCGATATTCGTTTTCTTCATATTCATCAATATCGTTGTCGCCCATATTATCATTCAATTTTTGTTCTGAAGATTCAATCATTGTAGTTTCGTCGTAATAATATTCATCTGCATGATCCGATCCATATTCCGGACTCATGTTGTTGATAACTTGATTTGGTTTACATATCTCATCATCATTATGCTGCCAATCGTTTTCGAATTGGTTAAAATACGTGTTTTGATTGATCAATGTACTTGTTTGAATTTTGTTAATAGTATGCACGTACCTATTGTTGTTTCTACTTGATATCGAACCTTCGAAATGGTTTGCACCTGTTTTCAAAGTAATTGTTCTGAAGATTTCACTAATGTTTGATACATATTGTTTAAGGAATTCTATTCCAATGATACCTGGCATTATTAAATTGTCTACTAAGTGAAAAGTAGTTATAAATCTTATTCCATTGATAAGTAATTCTACGTCTGCTCTCCCAAGTGTTACTTTACTACCATTTTCTATACCCACTAGTGTAATTATCTCATCCGTATTAAAACTTTTAACGCCTACATAGCTTAATAAATCATATCTTAATAGGTTTACTGAAGAACCTGTATCTATTAAATATTTTACTTTATTCATGGGCTTGTCCACTGACGCCAACTCCATGAAATATTTATCATTATCATAAGTTAATTCCGTTGTAACTTGAGCTGCAATGTTTGAGTTTTGAATGTCTTGTGGCTTTTCTATATGACCACACGTTTTATCTGATTTTGCTACAAATACAAATCCCATGTCCTCGTTTAGTTTGGCTAATTTTTCTGTCGTAAGTATAGCCTCCATTGTTGTCTTTATCTGCAGTGTACACTATGAATTCCTTATTGAATGTGTCTGCTATGTATCTTAAAATGTCTAAACTTAATATGTCGAGTAAATCTTTAAAGGAGAATACTTGAATAATTTTCGCCAACTTGGCAAATTCTGGACCGTTATGGAATCCATCTATGAGTCCTTTGAAAAATACTTTCGAGTTAAAATCTGTTTCCTTAGTACCATTCATTAATATACCCCAAGTTCTTTTATTAGGAAATGAAAAAATTCTTCCATTTAAATGTGGTTTTAGACCATACGGAAGGTCGATGAAATTCTTCAGTTCTTTATAAGCTGATAGACTGTTAATTATTAAAAATGTAGCATCTGTTTCATATTCCTCAAGTATTTTGTCGTCAATCTTATTGATTTCTGTCTAAGCTGTGGCATTGCTTTTACAAACTCTTCGTAAGGATATGTTTTCCATGTATTATCTTTTGTGTCGACATTGAAGTTGATATTTTCTAGACCATCATTATGTGGGTTCCGAATTGATTCTTGTTGTTTGGAAAAAGTTCAAATCTACCTGATTCATCCATTATTGGTTCAATTATTTCTGAGAATGATCCAGTTGTTTCGGGTTTCGAAGATTCTGTTGTGATAGATTCGGAATCTATATCGCTTTTAAAGTCATAATTCTGTTTATTCTGTTGGATAACCGAATCGATGTTTTTCTCGTACTGAGCGCATTCTTCATATGCGATTAAAGCCTGGCTTACAAATCCGTAAACAGTTAGAGAAGTGTTCTCTGATCTTTTTAGTTTAAAACGTGTTTCCTCGAAATTCATGTATGTTGATTCGATATGCTCCTTAGCAAATTTGTACCCAATTTTGGCTGGTACTCTAATTTATCCACCACGTGGAATTTTGTCAGTATGATTAGTTCTCCTATTGTTAAATGAATCCATATTGTTCCAATGGATGGCACATGTTTACCATTGACGCATATCCGTGCATGTTTGAATGGGTCTATTTTGTTGCTCCGACTTTGATTGCGGTGCTCTGATGAATGAAATTATAACAGATACTTGTATCCAAGTAGTATCTCTCATTGTATTGTGGATTTTCTGCGGTTGCCAGTTTCCAATAAAAACCGGTTGAAAAGCCTCCATACATAGGGCTTGTTGCAAATAATTTTCCTGTTTCTTCTTCTTCGTATTGTGCATCAGTATCATATACTTGTGTATAAAAACAGTGGGATCCGTCTATCTTTTTCCTATCCAAACCCCCATGGTTTAGTTTTTTTTGCTTCTGATTGTATTCAAAATTTCGGTTATTCCAGTTTCCTTCACGTAATGGTTCGAATCTTCTGTTTTCAGAGTTTGAATTTCCGTTCGTATTAAAGTAATTTCTATTTCCGTTGTTTTGATGCGGTGATTCATTCCGATAATTTTGATTCGAATTGTTTCTATTGTTTTGGCTATGATTGTTGTCATATTGGTTACCGTTATTTCTGTAAGAATTTTGTTCAAAGTTGTTTCGTTCGTTGCGAGGGAATTGTAATGTCTGTCATTTCTTGAATAGTTATCATTTCGATTTCGATAACTATTATTATTCGGATATCCGTAGTTCTGATTTTGCTGGTAGTTATTAGATTGCCCATTGAAATGGTTTCTGTCAATATTTCTATTCCTTTGATCATTTCTGTGATCATGACGGTCAATGTTTCTGTTGCTGTAAAAATTGTTTCTGTTTCTGAAATTTCCGAAGTTTTTTCTTTGGTTGTTGAATTTTGCTCTTCTTTTCAAGTCTGTGTGATTCTGCAATATGAGCATCCTGCAATCTATGCTCAATTTGTTCTATCTGCTCCACATCTATACATTCCTCCTGCAGATAAGTTATCAAGTCTTCCAAACTATCCTCCTTATGTGCTTTGGCTAAGTTTTTCAAGTTTCTATTTTTAAGCCCTCCTAAGAAATGGAGTCGTAAGTTTCTGAGAGCGTATGAATTTCCGCCGCCCCTCTGTTCACTTCATATTCATCAATGTGTTGTTTCATAGTAAGCACCCTATCTTTGTAACTTTGAAAGGTCTCTGTTTTCCCTTGTTCCAACGTTTCAATCTTTTGAAACAATTCTTCTAATTTCAATTTTCCTTTGAATTCTCTTTGCAAATTATCCCTAATTTCTACCCAAGTATCGGCATGTATTCGTTTGAAATGCAATGCTGCTGGTCCTTTCAATTTGGATAATATTACATGAATGAGTTCCGTTTCGGTTTCATGGATCTCATTCTGATCATTCCTTGGTGGAATGAATTTTGCAAAATAGTCTGCTTGGAACAAAAAGCCATCCAATTCAGCTGCTGTTCCTCGAAATTCTGGAATGCATTTAATTGCTTTTTCTGTGGGGAATTCGTAAGCCATTTTGTTCAAGAATGATTTGTATACCGGCTCAAATTTAACACTAAATTCTTGTAGCTCGTTTAATATCAAAGATTTGGTATCGATTTCAGATTGATCAGCGTTATTTAATGTAGATGATAAAAGATTAGGATCACGTATTGGTCCAAAATATAAATCTGTGCCAGATATGGACACGTTCAGATTCGAAAAATCCTCAATACTAATTGGAAAATGATCTTCACTAACACTCACACGTCTATTCCTCAAATTATGAAATTTTCCTGCTTGAATTTCAGAGTTCTTTTCCGTATTTCTTTTGTTTTGGTATTTTCTAATATTTGAATACAATTTTCATATTTCTTTTCACAATATCCAGTTTATCTGTTAAATCATTCCAAATTTCAGTTTCGTTTAATTGTTCATATTTTTGGACAATGTTCTCGAATTCTTCTAACGCCGCTTTTAAGATTTCTGTTTTATGAAAAATACCCTGTAAAGACCTGGTTCTGGTTCTATTTTTGTTTAAATTATCGAATTCCTTAAAAAAGAATTCTCGAATTTGTTCTAATTGTTCAGAATCTTTTTCAAATGAATCGTCCAAACTTGACATTTATTTGAATAATGTCAAAATCAGCAAATATTTTCACTATTGATGATGAGAAATAATATCCAACATGTTTTAAGGCATTCAAATTAAAGAAAAAGGTTTGTTACTTACCATATTAAAATTCCATGTATTATTGTTGTTTCCATATCTAAGACCTGGTGCTCGATCTTGTGGTCGTTTTTTTGTATTTTTCTCCGCAAAACCACTTCTACTTATCTGATGTTTGTTCTTATTTTCTTCGGCACTGATTTTCACTTAATCAAAAATTAGCGTTCCTCTGTTGCGAAAACAATCCCACCGCTGTCACCATATGTACGAGCTCGAGCGGTTAGTTTTCTGGAAAACAGTCATCACAATTTGAAAAATAAAACACTTGAACAATTCTGATGTGACTTGCTAACTCCAAGTCCAAAATCCGACTCTCTTCTTTATTTACAAAAACGTTATTTATAATTACTGGCTATTGTTTACAATTTTTCTCTCATTTTCAATAATGTTGCAGAATGTTGCATGCTACCTACATTTACTCTCATGTGACATTCTGCTCCGAGAGCATTCGTACTCTCTAAATAAACAATTATTTAACAATTGAGTCAGCTACTATTTCTAGGCCAGCTTATTCGCCAAGTTTTGCTTATACTTAAATATCCGTTGTTTATTTTCAACAGCGGTTGCTATTTGATAAACATAAATGGACAGGTTCCAACCTGTCCAATCTTTCCTTTTGTTCGTTTATATGACATACTTTAAATATAGAAGAAAAATGATGATTATTGCATGGCGTTTAGGGTTTGAATCTCTTTTGATCTACAAAGCACTCTTCTCTGCTTCTAACTGAATAAATTGATCCAATGGTAGCACGTGAAGAAAAGCGTCTAGCGCTTTATTCGGCGTGCTTCTCATTGCACCAGTTATTGAAAGAGTAGCCAATCTTTGAAGTTTTTCCAACTTTTTCTGAACCACCCTTTCTTTGGTTTTCGGCCACCATATTAATGCCGCATATGAAATTCTAGGTTTCACAATCGCCGTATAAATCCAATGAATCATTTTTGGCTTCAGTCCAAATCCATCCATCTCATCAAATCCCGCCAAATCCAAAATACTAATTTTTTGTCTTTTTCCAATCTGACGTGGAACCGCTTCGAATTAGAAAACTTTCTACATGAGAAACAGCATCACAAATAAGCATTAAATACTTGCTCCGGATAATTCTTTACGCATGTTTTACCTGCCCCCATTTGTTATTGCCACGTTTCATCAGCAACATCATTTATCACATCAAACACTCATGCTCGAGCATCCATCGTTCAAACGATTTGCATGTCGGCTCTTAGGAGATAGTGTTTAGATGTGTCGTCCTGTTTTCCTAATTGTTGACACAACAAATGGACACAATGGCTTCCACGAGTATGTGCCAAAGATAAATGACATCTCATTCTTCCGAGATTATCTGCTTATCCCTCCATTCGGGGCTCTGGAAGATTGTTGGGTGTTTTGCTTCTGCATGCCTATATCCCAAAGAAGCTGTACTGATGTCGATGGCGACGACGGAATGTCTGTGGGATCTTGTATTTAGTTATCCAGTTCTGCAACAGTGATTGCAGGCGATGATGAATAGAAGGATCTCTCTGCCCACCTTGAGATGATTATTTATGGCCAGAGCGTGAAATCGCCTCTCGAAGCAGTGTATTCACGAATGGGAAACCACCGTGCAGTGCAGGAGGCGCTTCTTGAGGATTTTCCTTTCGGCTACTTGAAAAAGAAAGCATGAAAAGCTCATTGTGTACATTATGCCATCGCATGTTTGCATATGTGATGAGGACAAAATTCAGCTCATTAAGATGCTTACATACGAGTGCCAAAACTGTAATACGCGCATCATCCGATTGTGCTTTGTGCTGTTTTGATGCGCCTAGAAGCTGCTTATGTGTGTTTAAAAAATTTCAGGCAGGCAAACAGAAGGTGCTAGAGCCGAGCAAAACAAATGAACATGCTGAGAGTGGTAAGATAATCACCTGTGTGTGATATGATATGCGGACGTTTTTGTTGGGCGACTTATTTTTACGAAACAAATGATCAAACATTTACCGACAGAGACATTGCAGGAAAGGGAGAACAAATATGGGGTCCGTGCGAATGGTCTTCTGATTTCAACAATATTTTATCGTATGGATCGATCCATTCTTCATATCTTCTTACGTTGCTCTCCATTCAGTAAAAATGCGCTTGTAAAAATTAAGAAAAAATCTATGGGAAAATTAATCATTGTAGGTAAAATTTATTAGACTTTTGGGCTCAATAGTTGGCTTTTTTCAGCCGAAGCATATTTATTAACAAAAATAAATAGCCAATCAACGATACAATGCCTCCTTAAGGCTACGATGTGAAATAGATTAAAATACATTATAATTTTACCTAAAGTAGAGAAAAAGTATTACAATTAAAGTTGAAGGCCTTTTGCCTAATATAAAGCTATCTGCAAGAGGAGATCAGGAGATATTAAATCATGAGTAATGTAATAAGATACTATGTGGACAACAAATGAATGAATAAATAAATCTTTTGTATTTTTGATCTGTTACTAATAAAACCGATCCTGAGGACTATTACTGGAATCTGTCTGAACACTGTCAAATGTGTCCTGAACTGTTTTAAAGTCGAGCTTACATACCTACATCCTCACTGGTTGGAAACTCTATTTTGAATCAATATTCTTTTGTGTTCTTTGCATTAGCTAATAGCTAATATAATAGTAGGTAAACACCAATTGATCGCAGGATCTCTGTTTTTCTGCATATGCTAGGGATGGGGACGCATGGTAGTGCATATCGAATACTAGTCTTATAGCATTTGTTCGATGTTAAAGGCCGAGTCGTTTATTTTGGAGGCTCAATTGCCGTGAAGCGTTACGGAGCCGAAATCAAGTTTGACAATTCATTTCTTAAATCTTAAACATAATGTTAGTTTTGGGGAACCGAAAGACTCGCGGTTTGGTCGTGGTTAGGGAATACAATAATATAGTAGGAAAGGAATGGAATTTAGGGTGCTTAAGTAATTACGATGCTGATGTTCACATAGTTGACATTCTTGGCGATGTTTCACATCTGTAACGGGACAATAGACAACAATGAGAGGAAGACATACGAAAGGGGTTAACGACAGACATTGAAATGGACAAAGAGAGGAGGACATTCGATATAAGGTACGACAGAGAAGGAGGTGTGCAGACTAACAACACAATCTTACATCAGCAACTTTCACTAATTGGTGGACGAGGGACATGTATTCGAGATCAAGGCCCGCCAACACTTCTCTAATTGGCTTTGGTTGTTTTCCTCGGACCCGGAGATGTTCAGTTAATGCAGATCTGGGGCCGCGATTCTCCTCGCACGCCCACACGACATGATCAATGTCCTGATAATCCTCGCCGCAAACACAGATATTGCTTTCCGAGAGCCTCACTCTGAAAAGATGTGCGTTTAAAGTGTAGTGATTGGACATTAGACGACACATGGTTCGAATGATATATTCAATATTCAATTTTTTTAACCATGGACACTTCGACACCTGCAAGCGAATTGAATACAGCCATCTACCCAGCTCCCCATTTGTCCATTTATGCTGCCAGCTGAGGTTTCCTGACGAACTAATGAGAAAATTTCATCGAAGGTGATTTGCCGATCGTGAATATCACCTTCCATAGCGCCCACCTTAGCCAAAGAGTCCGCTTTCTCATTTCCCGGTATCGAGCAACGAGAAGAGGCCCAAGCCATGGTGATTGTGAATGACCGTTTTGATAAAGCACTCAAAGTTTTCCTTAGCCTCTTTAGGAGATACGCTGAGTGCTTCACCGGTCTCATTGACCGAACAGCCTCCAATGAACTTAGACTGTCGGTGAAGATGAAAAAGTGGTCAGGAGGTAGGGCTGCGATTTGTTCGAGTGAATAGTGTATAGCTGCTAGCTCATCAGTATACACGGAACTAGGCTCTTTGAGCTTAAAGTAGGCGCTATGAAAAACGTTGAAAACACCGAAACCAGTGGAGTCATCCATTTTTGACCCGTCAGTGGAAAAGCTTCTCTCCTCGCTAGCGTGCCCGTATTTGCTTGCAAATAATGGAGGTATGACCTCCGCTCGAAGAAAGTCTGGTATTCCATTAACATCCTGCTTCATGGACAGATCAAAAGTAACAGAGGAACTGTAAGAGTCTAAGAAGTTAGCACGATTGGTGGCAACCGAAGATGGGCTTACCTCCAGCGTCATATACCAGTGGTAAATACTGATAAAACGAGATTGAGGGTTTTGCTCAAGCAGCTTCTCGAAGTTGTTAATGACCAATGGATTGAGAACCTCACAACGGAGGAGGAACCGGAGTGATAATTCCGCGAAACGATCTGTCAGAGGCAGTACTCCCGCAAGTACTTCCAGGCTCATCGTATGAGTCGAGCTCATACAACCCAACGCGATACGGAGACAGCGGTACTGAATCCGTTGAAGCTTCAGCATGTGTGTTTTAGCCGCGGACCGGAAGCAGAAACTACCGTATTCGAGAACCGACAGAATGGTTGTTCGGTACAACGTGATAAGATCTTCGGGATGCGTTCCCCACCAAGTTCCCGTTATCGTTCGCATGAAGTTGATTCTTTTCTGGCATTTTTGTGTCAGATACACCATGTGCCTCCCAAAGGCACATTTAGAGTCGAACCAGGCCCCGAGGTATTTAGAAGACATGCTATAAGTGATTGCCTTACCCATCAGTTGGAGCGGAAACTTTGCCGGCTTATGTTTTTTTGAAAATACAACCATCTCAGTTTTCTCCGGAGAGAATGCGATACCCAGTTTTAAAGCCCATGTAGACAAATTGTCCAAAGTATCTTGTAATGGTTCTTGCAGATCAACCGCTGTTGGCCCCGAAACAGATACAACACAATCATCTGCAAGCTGTCTTAACGAGCAATTTGGCATGAGACATTCATCAATGTCTCTGACGTAAAAATTGTAAAGAAGAGGACTTAAACATGAGCCCTGAGGGAGACCCATGTAGCTAATTCGTGAAGTTGCCGAGTCACCATGAGAAAAACTCATACGCTTCTCTGACAACAAATTGTACAAATAGTTGTTCAAAATTGGTGAAAGTCCACACTCGTGAAGTTTGTCGGATAAGACATCAACGCAAACTGAATCAAAAGCCCCCTTATGTCCAAAAACGAACAGTGGGTAATGTCTGTGACATAACCGCTAAGTGGACGTAGGACTTGACTTGACCATGCCTTTAAGATACATAATATGTCCAAATTCCTCACATCAACTATTTTGGATAAATAATCGTTGTTGCATACCATTCCTTGGCAAAATCTTCTCATCAAACTAACACAGAAATCAAATCTACCTCGAACAAGAATCATCAAAAACAATTCAGGAAGTATCTGTCCGGTCACGGAATATTAGCCTCAACAGTGGCAACCTTCCCACTGAAGGACTACCTGAAATAAGCTACCTGATGTAGGGCCTCCTAATCCGTGCGATAGCGACTGAAGGAGAACATTATTTTTAACTCTTAGAGCCTTGAAAAAGGCTGTTTGCTTCGGCTCATCCAAAAAGTAAGAAAACGATCTTTTCAAATAACCGCGAATTTCTAGTGGTGGTATAAAAAAGACTGAATGCTCTGCGAGCGAATGCACTTTTCTTTTATACCTTATTTTGAATCTTCTCTGCTTCCCAATTGGTGGGCCAATCAGCCAGTGTCTTGTATCCCGCTTCTTTGTCAGCCAAAGCGTCATCATCATCAACGCGTTCGAGAAGGGCTTCTTCTTCTTTCGCTTGTTGCTCGCTGCTGGCGTCTATTTCCTAACGGGACTTTACGCTTGATACAGGCCAATAAGCCGGGCAAGCGAGCTTAGAATTGCAGTTCAGGTGAGAAGTACGTGTTCTTTTCTGAGACAACATTGTTAGAAGTAGATGGAAGGAAACACCCGGACATGGGATTTCGGGTGATAAGATTTAGAATTGGTAACATGGGACGATCATTCAGTCATGTTCGCTTTGTGTGCTGTCAGTATCAAACAATGTTTATCTAGATATTTCTTGATCAATGCCAAAAAATCCAACAATTGATGAAAAATCGATTGATAGTTTATTAATGTTTGAGCTGTTATCGTTTTTTTTAATCCAAATATTCAAATATTATGTGAGAGATTTGGACATCTTATGTTTTTTTAGGCATGGTCAAGCGAAATCCTTCGTCCACTTCGCGGTTAAATCAGAAAAATTATCCACTGTTAGTTTTGACGCTATTTATGAAAATCACGCATAAAATTTTATCACTAGAATATTGAATTTGGCACCCAAGTACAATTTCTATCCCGAAGGGTATTGAAAGATTTGATATTGATTTCTATTATTGGCTCTCTGAAGAACCGTTTGTTTTTTGGACATACATGCTGCATCATGTGGCTTTTCTTCAGCCTGTCTCGGCTCATTACCGATGCCGGCCGGTCTCGGCACGACTCTGCTGCTGCTGCCGGTATCTGCTCAGCATTGCTGCTTTGTCGCGTCTGTAGGGTGGACTGCTGCTGTACTGGCCAGGTCTCGGCTGATGATGGTGGCTTCGATGGTGTCGAGCCGAAAAAGCGGTCGGTGCAGACTTCATTCCCTGCTAAAAGGTGTGAGTGCTGTTCAATCGATGATGCGGTTGCCTCGCTTGTCCCGGTCATAATGAAAGGAAAAAATCGCGTTGCGCTATTTTAGGGCTTCTCGGCAGACCCAGCGGCTGCTCATTCGCTGGTGTCTGCACCAATCAGAACGTGGTAATGGAATGAAGCAAGAATTATGCGGTACCCATATTTATAGGTTCCCTTGATCTCAATGTTTTTCATTGAAAACAGTTTCATGCCTATTGAAACAAGTTTTTCGGGTCTTATCAAGCATGGACATGAAAGGCATACTTGAAATCTGTCAATTGAGAGGCTTACCGCAGAAATTCGTCCATTGAGACGAACGCTATTAACGTTTAAAATCTTTCAACACAGCGTAACGCGGTCGATTTGAATATTTTGGAATGCCACTCGGTATAGTAAAGAGAGACGTAAGTCCTACGTCAAAACACTGAGCCCATTTGCTCTTTTTTAGCGAAGGTAAGCTGAATTTCTGAAGAAAGCAACGCAAGACAGTCGTTCGTTTCCTTACCCCTGCGGAAACAAAATTGTGTATCTGACAACAAACCATTCGATTCAATCCATTCGTCCAGCCGGAAGAGAATCATCTTCTTCAACAACTTCCGAAGACAGGACAACATCGCGATGGGGCGATACGAATTACAATCCGACGCGGGTTTTCCAGGCTTTTGGATGGCTATCACCCTCACTTGCTCCAATCATCCGGAACAATGTTGCACTCCAAAAACTGGTTGAACAAGCTCAATAGGCGCCTCTTAGCGACGTCTGGGAGGTTTTTGAGCAAATTGAACCTTATTCTATCCATCCCTGGTGCAGAATTGTTACATGAAAGGAGAGCAAGCGAGAATTCAATCATCGAAAAGGGGCCAATCCATATTATCCCTGTCAGCAAAAGCGTCACGTGACACTTGTTTCACCGGCACCGAATCCGGACAAACTTTCTTTGCAAAATCGAGTATCCACCGCGACGAGCTTTCACGTTCTTCGTTTACGGACGACGCGTTGCACATTCTTCTCCCGACGGTCCACAGAGTTTTCATTGTGGTCTCGCGCGATAAACCTTCAACAAAAGTGCGCCAATATCCACATTTCTTCACTTTGACTAGCTTCTTGAACTGGATCTCTAGCGCGATGTACCGTTTGTGAAGAACGATCGATCCGTGTTTCCGAAATTCCTTAAATGCGTTAGATTTCTCACGATAGAGCTGTGTGCCTTCGGTGTCCCACCACGGACTATGTAGTTTCCTACGAACCGAAGCTCCTGGCACCGGCCGGCATTGTGCATGGAGAGCGCTGTCAATAACCAACTGAGATGGAAACTGGTACTCTTCCCGCGGTGGAAGTGTTTCTATAGACTGTATGCCATCAATGATGGCCTCCCATATTTCCCCCCAATCGATGTGCTTTGTGAGGTCATATGAGAGGTCGATAGAAGTGGCTTGATTATGTCCATTGGAAATTAAAACTTCGATCGGCAAATGATCACTACCATGGGGATCTTGGACCACCTTCCAAGTACAGTCCAACGATAATCGAACAAATGGAAAGATCTAGACGGCTATCTCTTGGTGGAGCCCAAGGGAGTTTAGTCGGAATTACCGGTATGGTCGAGTCCGACACTCCAGTACACTTCCGTGTGGTAGTTTGGCCAAGGATGTTAACGATCATTCAGTAATTTGCGTTGGATCATTTAGTAGTTTGTCAATAACACATTCCAGAAGCTGAATTTCAAAATATGTTGTATGATGGACTTCTAGTGCGAAGGTTTTTCTACAACTTTGTCTAATGGTTCATTATTAGAATTCAACTAATAACGAAGTTAGAGCGCTAGTTGCAGTAACTTAAACTAAATGATTGGAATTTTGTTTTCATTTAGTCTAAGTTACTGAAACTATAGCTATAACTCCGTTACTAGTGGAATTCAAACAACGAACTATTAGACAGAGTTGTAGAAAAACCTTCGCACTAGAAGTGACAGCTTCGGTGCCTGACATCGGAGCAAAATCGACCCTATAGAAGGAGTGCTGTTTTTTGATCCCTAAAAGCATCCCTCCATATGGATTTGCCCGATCGCGGCGAATGATGTTAAAATCGGGAAAATGAAGGTTTACATCTGATGTTAGCCATGTTTCACATAAAGCAAAAACATCGCATTGTAATTTGTTAACTAAAAATTTAAAAATATCTAATTTTGGAAGAATACTTCGACAGTTCCACTGTAGAATCGAAATCATATGAGATGTGTTCTTGAAACGACCGAAACCTTGTTTCAAATCGTCGCATGTCATACTTCCCTCCGTCACCACCCCCGCGATCTCACAAACTGCTGACGGTTAATAGATTTTATATTCGAGAGTGAAAAGCTCACATGTGGCAATCTCGTTGGCCTAATCACAGGGGAAAAAATAACACAAAACTAATTAACAAACACACAGGGAAAATGGATTATCAAAGACAGACGTGGTTCAAATTATCAAAAGAGGGGAAGAAAGGGGTTATAACGAGAGAGAAAAAGAGATCAAAAATATACTTAGCTTAGCCTTCACACTACAATGTCACCGGCTGGGACTTGTAGCAGCACACACCGAACAGACGGCCTCTCGCACGTGCATCGATCGAGGCTACAGCTGCGGGTGTCGGGACAACAGCGCCTGTGCTGGTGGAGGCGCACGATCAGTGATGATGGTGGTGGGACTGTCGGCTTTGGGCGATGATGACTTCGCCTGCGTGACGATGGACGCTTATGAGTTTGCAAAAAAAGTCTGTTTTTGCGAAAAACGATGCAAACTTTTCAAATGTTTGCTTCAAATAAGCACACTTTTACTCTAGAACTTCAGCTACGGAAAAAAACCTGGCTTCGAGGAAAAAACCGGAAGAATAATCGACCGTACGCAAACTATGCACTGTTTCGTACACATCCCAAATATGATACCCAACTAAATATCTCCGCGGGAAAATGCGAGGAATAATAGTTGCTGTCTTTTAAAGTTGAAAATACATCAAATTTTCAGCGTTTTCTCCGTATTTTGATTGAAAAAAAAAAAAAATTCTTCATTATATCACAATTTTCGTTAGTACGATATGAAATCTCTTTTAATTATCTTTACAATTTTATGTATAAACCTTGGTATCGTATCAAAAAAAAAACCTTTCAAAAACTGGTATGAAGTGCAGCAAGATTTTGAAGAGTAAAACCGCGTTTTTTTACCTTTTCTCAACTTTAGAGAAGATAGATATTCGTTATTATCTCAAAAACTATACATCGTAGGGACCTGAAATTTTGGGGTTTTCTTATCTTGTGTATCTACTTTTGAAAAAATATTGTGAAAAAATTATTGGTGAAAAAGGATTTTCCGATTAAAGTCCGCCTAAATCCCCATATTGCATACCAACGGCGACAGAATCGCTGTCGCCAAGCGATAGAATCGCGTCGCGACTGTTGCGTCTCGTGTGTTTGGGGGAACCTTAATTCTAGTTCATAAATAATATCTATCCCAAAAAAATACATGTAATGTACACCACAACAATATACCGTTGGACGTGATTAAGAGGGAAAGGTGACTCATTAAAGCGCTTCGCTTTGCCGTAAGGAACTGTGGAAACATGCTGAACATCAGCGTCTTTCCGAATGACCTCGAGGAAATTGAATCATCTTCCAGCCAGGCGACGACGACGTGCTCATTAATGACGGCAGCAGCAACCCCTACGGCCATCAGCTAGCATAAACACGACGACGCTTAACTCCCAACTAGTAACGACGAAACATGATCCATTTCCACATACACCATCCGTTCCGTTATGTATGCATCTGCCCTGGCTCACATAAGTAGCGGTACGTGACGGCACGAGCTCCACAAAGTTTTATAATTGTATCAATTTATTTTACGTATTCAAATAAAAGCTATACTCATATATAAGAGTAAAACTCGTTGCTTTCCAACTGGATACATACGGAGTGACTTTCCATTCTGGGTGGGAAAATTTCCGAGAAGTAATCTGGAATTTCCATCCTAAAATGTGTTGTATCTAAACGAGAAAGTTGCTCATGTGACATCAGCCCTACTCCGGCGGAAATTGACTTGGCAAATGATCCCACCTATGTGAAGCCAATGCGCGAGGTGTGCTCGGGAGAAGAAAGATGACATTCAAGGTATGTTTGCACGTGGATACCTGAGGATGTACGTAAAAATTTGTAAGTTGGTATTACAATAGAACTCGCTATACATATTTCTATTTATACAATTCTGTAAGCTGAATGTTGTATGCATATGTGCCGCATCCAGTAACATAGTTATTAGTTAGAGTACTAAGAAATAATGTGAGAATCTCTTTAAGGGAAAAGGAAAGGAATTATATCAATATATTTGTAGATTGGTTTATCTGGGCACAATGTTTACGCTATACAAGAGCCACAATTCGAATTTTAATGTCCTAATTGGGAATAGAATGTTTTGCTAAATATCAATACACTAATGGAGATAATGGAGACACACAAATAGATAATAGCATAGCAAATACCAGAGAAAAACATGCGTCTAATGAGCTTCAATTTCATTAACCTTCGAGGACACGCTCCGTTGTAAAGAGTACAACACCCCCAATCAAAATAGCGGAAAAAGTTCAACACGAGAATTGAACTCAGGTTCACAACGTTCAATATTTGGGTATGTGATACCACATTAGGATTCTCATTTAAATGCTTCTGGCGTAACGCTAATATAAGACTACAATTATTCGACCATAATCTCTTCATCAAATGAAAATTTCTAATCGTGTCAAACCCTGTCAAACGCTCAATTTCCATTCGACTGCTAATTTGTAAGTGTCAATCGACGTTCCGTTACTTTTGCTATTTTCTCCGACAGGAGCATATTGGTCGACAGCCATCAAAGTCAAAATGGCGATAACGGGGCCGACGGTGGGGGTGTCTCCACGAGGGTACGACAACGGGATGATGCCATCGCCATGCTGCCGGGAAAGATTTTTTCCTTCCTTGCCTTTCTTCTGTTCATATACGCAGAGCCGGGCGCTCGCTTGGCAGTGAGTTAACGTATTTAACATTCATGAGATGCGAACACGAAAGCTCATATAAATGGTAATGATACGGGTGGGAGAAGATTATGGGACGATGAAAGTGAGTTACGCGGGGGTCGGTATCGAGGAAAGAGGAAAATCTTATTAAAAAGTTTATATTATTCATCTGTTTTTATTACGCAGAAAAAGGAACGGGATGGAGTTTGAGCTTCGCTGTAGTTCGTATGTGTTGGAGTCTTTTCTGTTTATATGCACGTCGCTTTTGCTTTTTATAACAGGTGAAAAACTTTGCACCCATTGTAAGTGCTACGGGAGAAGATTATACTTGGGTTGTAATACATATTAATTTTAGACACAACGATCATTATGCTTGCCGTCAGTTTCATTCAGGATAAATAACTATCATAACAAGAAAAGTATGCTACAGTTTGTGTTTCCAACAAGGATTTCGTAACATATTCTATAGTGAGTCAACTGGCTTTTATATAAGATTGTGTCGAATTCTGTGGAACATTATAATATTATACGTAAGGTTTAAGCAAGGCAATCCAATTGAGCAAATCATTTGACAAATTGGTACTGTAATGTCTCGATTGGACAGTTCAAGTGAATTTAGCGAGTCATCCCGAGCAGGAGAAATTAACTCAATAATACCTCATTCTGTTATAGATACCATACACTGTACGAACTAGCCTTGCTCAAGAGGTAAAATGCGAAAAAATAGTACCAAAATTTAATATGCAAAATAAATACTTTAGGCATTGCATGCTTAGATTTTTCAATACCAAACGAATAATGATTTGTGATGCGTTTGGTATTTATAGGTATATAAAAGCATGTTATACCTTAAAAGTATTTTGCATATTAATTTTTGAATTTCTGTTATCGAGGTCGTCCCTCCTGCTCGGGATTCGACTTTAACGCGAGTTGAACGTCTATGTACTCAATCGATTGAATAGAAGTTTGAACACGTAAAATATTTGGCAAGTATACTGACATCAACACGTTGAAGACGAAGTACATGATGGGAAGAGGTTCAAGAGAAGATAATGTGAGCCACCCACCGCGAGTTTGCATCGGTGGTGACGAAATCGAGGTGGTAGAAGAATTTGTGTACTTGGGCAAGACGCTCCGATCGAATAGAGTTCGCCGCCGTACCAAACTGACAATCTACAAAACGCTAATTAGACCGGTAGTCCTCTAAGGACACGAGACCTGGACGATGCTCGTGGAGGACTAACGTGCACTTGGAGTTTTCGACCGGCGATGCTGGAGATGTTCAATGAGAGGTTCCCTCGGTTTGCACCCCAGCTTGACCAGAACAAGTTGTACACACGCCAGAGAGCTATTATGTCACATAATATGCTGACTCCAGAAGACGTAGAGTACATCAAGCGGGAAGTGCAGAGGGAACTAGGAGAGGAGGAGGAGGAGGCAAGATCGAGCGATACGTTGAGAAAGAGTTCTGTTGGGTTGGATGCATCAATCGCAAGTAACCGTCGCCATTCGATAGCACCCGCCGCTCCAGGACCAACAGTGGAATTGCAACGACAGCAATTGAAGGACAAACTAGCTAATCATATGGGCACAGCAGTTACACAGTTCCGTGGGACAGACCCCATGTCCCGACACCGGATACCCAAGTTGCAGTACTCCTATCGGTTGACGAGTACAGTAAGCATCCTTAACCAGGATATTTTGCCACAGTACTTGGAAACCGTGGAGAACCTTGAGGAGCTGCAATTTATCGTGTATTCGGCTGCAGTGGCTGTTGTAAGAACGTTGGGATTGCGAACGCGCTCACAAGGTGAGAGTGATGGATGCGCACGCCCCAAAGCACGAAAACCCGCGTGGATGCGACGTCTGGAGACCCGCATCGCCACACTGCGGTCAAAGGTTGGTCGATTAACACAGTACAATCGATCAACCAGGCTAGTTCGGAATGTTGATGAAATTGTGAAACCCACAGAACTCCGTGATCTCACCGAGGCGAACCTAACTGAGATCCTCGACACCCATGTACAGCGGTTGCGTGCTCTTGCTAAACGACTGCGACGTTATGGAGAATGTTCGAAGAGGAAGGAGCAAAATCGAATGTTAATTTCCACGAAAGGGAGTTCTACAACCACATCCGAAACGACAAAGCCGATTTTGGCGAGGGCCTTCCGGAGATTGGAGAAGTCACGCAGTTTTGGTCCAATCTATGGGAGAACCCCGTCATACACAACGGTGATGGGGTGTGGATGGCAAAAGAAGAGCGATATTGTGGTGGAATTGGAGACATGACCGCTATCAACGTGACCGCCCAAGACATACGTGAGGCTACCCGGTATACCAGGAATTGGGCTGCACCAGGACCCGATTTTGTGCATAATTTCTGGTATAAAAAACTCACAACGATCCACGGGCGGATGGCGGAATGCTTCAACACGGTACTAGATAACCCCGGGCAGTTACCAAAATTCATCACTAGGGGTGTCACTTGTCTTCTGCCGAAGGATCGGAACGCTTTGAACCCAGCCAAGTATGGACGACTTGAAGCTGTTTGCGGAATCTGTGGAGAAGCTGCCCCAATTTCTGCGGCTTGTAACGGTATTCAGCAACGACATCCGGATGGAGTTTGGTATCGATAAATGTCGATCCATACATCTACACCGGGGTCACCTGGTGGATGCCGACAGTTTCCGCGTCAACGAACAGAAGGAGATTCGAAACATGGTTGAAGGTGAAACGTACAAGTTCGTAGGTTTCCTGCAACTGAAAGGAATTCGCCATACGACGATCAAGAAAGAGCTGCAGGAAAAGTTCTTGCATCGTGTCAACGGTATTTTGAAGAGCCTCTTGTCGGCCGGCAACAAGGTGAAGGCGATAAACATGTTTGCTGTGCCCTTGTTGACATACAGTTTCGGGGTGGTGAAGTGGACCAAGACTGACTTGGAGGCGTTAGAACGAGCAGTACGAGTGGCGTTCGCCAAGCATCGCATGCGCCATCCAAAATCGTCACTGAGAGAGTCACTAACAGTAGAAGGAAGAGACGTCACCGATATATAAACACTATGTGTTTCCCAGATCCAGCAGTTGCGAAGATACTTCGTGGAAAGCCAGAACCGCCAGGAAATCTATCGCGCTGTGTGTGAAGCTGACCACGGATTCAGTGCCCAGCATCTGGCGCAGGAGGACTATCAGCTGAATTGCGACATCAAATCTGTCGACGAGATGATCGCATCGTGGAAGCAGAAGGAGTTGCATGGGACGCACCCCCATCAACTGGAGCTGGAATATATCGACAAAGCGGTGTCGCATACGTGGCTGGTGCGGGGTGAACTCTTCTCGGAAACAGAAGTATTCATGGTAGCCGTCCAGGACCGGGTAATTGCGACGAAGAACTATCGGCACTATATATTGCACGAAAACGTGGAGGATCGCTGCAGGAAGTGCAATTCAGTAGGAGAGACGATCGAGCATATCGTGTCTGGGTGTTCAGCCTTAGCTGATTCAGCCTATCTCGGTCGCCATAACGAAGTAGCCAAGATTGTTCGCCAACAGTTTGCATTAAAGCACAACTTGGTTAACCAGTTTGTGGCCTGCTACGAATATGTGCCTGCCCCCGTTCTAAAAAATAGTTTCGGAAAGCTATACTGGGATCGCGAGGTCATAACAGATGTTCGCATTGGTGTCAATCGACCCGATATTGTTGTCTACGACAAAAGGATGAATCGGGTAACCCTCATCGACATTACTGTACCACTCACTAAACCATAATGTCCAAACATCATTCTCCAACAAGATAACGAAATACCACGCCTTGGCGGAATTGAAGAAGATGTGGCACCTGGAGGACGTGCGTATAATTCCGGTTGTTATCTCAGCAACCGAAATCGTCCCGAAATCTCGTCTGAGATCCTTAGAAGAGCTGGAACTATCTCATACCCTCAGTAGCATCCAAAAGATAGTGGTTCTTGGAACTTGCAGCATCGTAAGAAGATTCCTGAACCACCATAACTAATACATCCGGTGCAAACGTTTATTATAGGATTTCAAGTCAACCGGCGAATAAGATCCGCAGAGCCTAATCCCCTTTGGCCCGGGGTAGGTGAAAATTCCCAGCACGCTTGCTGAGGAAGTGCCAAAACTCTATAATAATAATAATAACAGTCGCGCCAATCCTGCCAGCGATTAACATCCGTCCCGATCCTATGTTTGAGTCCGGGAACGGGGTCTTCTGAAATCTGTTCCCAGGCAAGTATTTGACCTCAGAAAACAGCTCGCTCTCTGAATCATCTTCCTATTCTAGTCGTCACAAAAATTTCGCGGACAGCCAATTCAGAAAATCTGAAAATTCGCGACAATTTCGCGGTAAAATATATTTTGGTACAAAAAATAAAAAAGACAATGTAGATTCCATATTTATTTAAATTGTTGCGTTTATTAGTTTATTAGTTTCAAATTATTTCAAAGGCACTTGGTTGGCCAATTTTTTTCCGTCAACTTTTGGCGCTGGGAAGTGTTAATTAAATTGTACTGGCTGACACTACGTTCAGCATCTACCGAGGTTCCAGGAATAGACAGATATTTCCCCGCTATTTTGAAGAGCTGAGGAAAGCGGTCTCGGTTTGCAAACCAAAACGTGAGTGGATCGGCATTTTCCTGTATTTCCATAACGGCAAGTTTGTAGGCCAATAGTTCATCATGTATCATAGATTTGTTGGTTGCACATTCTGAAATTCCATCGAACAGGCCATCAACAGACAAAAACAGAATCGCGAGGTAGGTGTCGAGTAGTATTGCTTCATCTTATTCGACGCTTCGGCGAAGGTATCTCGTTGCCATCGCGGTAATCCCTTGTTCTTTGCTTTGTTTGGAAATACTGTTTATTGTATTCAAATAAATATGAGACTAAAACAAATGAAATTGCAAGCAAATCCTGCAAATTTGTAGTAGGCCAAATGAATCCTCACGTGACGACTTTCGAACCAAGTCACGACCTCAACCAGTTTAGAAGTGCTTTGACTGATGAAACCAATTTTTTCCTTTATTTCTCGGTCGTGGAGCAGTTCTAGGAGCTCAGTCAAAGCTTTTGTGGCAGCTGATACTTCGAGTTCATGTTCGATGATTTTTTGGTGGTAAGTAACATATTGAGCATGGTAGGTTACAGCATTTAGCCAACTATTCCATCTCGTAAAAGAGGGCAAACAGTACACTTTCTTTATCAACGCCGGCTAGTTCGGCTATGATCTCCTTAAAACGACATTTTCTCGAGGCCGAATGAGAAAAAATAGATTTGAAACATGCCACGAGACGATCAACGTTGTGAAACTTTTTCCTCCAAACTTCGCCGATCAATCCCATAATGTGAGTATTGCAGGACATGTGAATGTCCTTTGAGAATCTCTAACTTTCCTGCTCCGTCGTAACTGATTACCTTTCGCAAGGATTCCAAGTTGATTGTATTTATACTGACATGAGTAAAGCGTTTGACATGGTCGACATTGAAAGCATTCTGAGAGCTGTATCAAATTTCGGCATAGGAGGCTCGGTTTTCGAATGGCTGAAAACGTATCTGGAATCAAGAGTTCAATACGTAAAAGTGAACGGTAACGAGTCGTCGACGTTCAATGTCAACTCAGGTGTCCCACAGGGAAGTCATCTAGGGCCACTTCTGTTTGTGATGGTGATGAACGACTTGCCAAACTATGTGTCACATTCTTTCGTCTTGATCTACGCCGACGATGTAAAAATATTTAGGGCAATCAAATGTGTACAAGATTCTGTACTTCTACAAAGAGAATGGGCTCAGTGTCAACGCTACAAAAAAAATCTGTGATGACATTCACAAGGAAAAAACAGTCGCTAACTTTCGGGTACCAGTATGAGCAAGAAGCTCTGCCAAGAGTGGAAACCGTCCGTGTTCTTGTAGTGACTCTTGATCGTGCTCCCATGTTCAACGAGCATATTAACCGGATTGTACAGGAAGGTCTGCACCTGTTTGCTTTATTGAGAAGGTTTGGAAGGGATCTGGACGATCCGCATGCAATACTGGCTGTGTACGTTGGACTCGTTAGGTCGAAACTGGAATAATTCGGAGACGGCTTTTCAGTCTTGACAAAATCAAAACACTGTTATTTAATCTTGTCAACTGTGGTACCACAGTTGAGGATAAAACTGTAAGAATTGAGTCCCTGAGGAAGGTCCCAAACGGACAGAAACGTTGGACAAGATTAAATAACAGTGTTTTGATTTTGTCAAGACCGAAAAGCCATTTCCGAATCATTAAACTACAGTCGAAATTAATAGTTTATCGAAACTGGAATATGCCAGTGTTGTCTGGAGGCCCACAATACGCTGGCCAAATTCAACGACTGGAAGGTGTCCAAAAAAAAGTTTTCGAGGTTCGCTCTTCGGAATCTTCCGTGGACAGGAGAAGAAATGCCATGCTATCAAGACCTCTGTGGCTTGGTAAATCTGGATACGATATTTACGCGTCACAAGATAGCAGATATTGTGTTCTTCACTAATATCATGACAGATCGTACCGAGAGTCGACACCTCCGAGGGAAAATTCAGCTGAACCAGAACGAGACTAATCTACGACAACGGAGAATATTTAACCCCCCACTACGCAATCGTAACTACCTGATGCACGAGCCTGCGATTAGATTTATGAGGGAGTTTGACCGTTTACAAAATGTAATTTCTTTAGATATGAGGACTGAGATGATAAAGAGTAGGTTAAGACTATATTACCGTGGTCAATTACAATGATTCACGTTATATTGATATTTTTTTTTCCAAGTTCGTTTATTTGGTAGGCTCAGGCGTGTATAACACTTTACGGAGCCATGGTTCTTTGTGATATATACAATCAATATCATTTAATTTTTTAGTTAGTAAGAGAGGGGTAGAAGCCAGCGTACTCGTGGTGACTCGAGGTTAGTTTACAATGTTTAAGGATGGACAGGGCTAAGGATTTGGGATCAGGGAATTTCAGCTTCTCATCCGGGTATTTGGCGTCAGGGACGATGTGGCGTGTCGTCTGGCGCGAGGAAGGGTTCGACTGGGAGCATCTGCCGGATGGCAGAGCTATGGTGCTCTCCGGCACAGAAAGCAGGGACTAAACACAAAAAAAAACTTTGAAGAAAGAAAAAAAAACTATTAGATTTTGATATCAGAAGCACAAAGAAAACTATAAATGGCCTGCATATAGACCACATCACGATCTCCCAAAACACCTCGAACTTCCCTGAAGGGTTGTTTACCTCGGGCCACTAGGGTATCCAATAATTGCTCTCTGGAGGCGTCATTTTCCGAGCAGGACCAAACTACGTGATCGATGTCATCATAACCGGCTCCGCACCTACATAAGTTGCTATCGACAAGGTTTATTCTGTACAGATGTGCGTTTAGTGAATAGTGATTAGACATAAGTCTCGACATCATGCGAATGAAGCCTCGACTTAAGTCCTCACCTCTGAACCACGCTCGCCCAGAAACTTTTGGAACTATAGAAAATAGCCACCGTCCAAGTTCGTTGTGTGTCCAATTATTTTGCCAACTTTGAAGAGTACTCTGACGGACTAATGGGAAAAACTCGTTGCTCGAGAATTGTCTATCATATACCTCACCTTCCTGTGCGCCCACCTTTGCCAGCGAGTCTGCCTTCTCATTGCCGTAGATTGAGCAGTGAGAAGGGACCCAAACAAAGGTAATCTTGAATGATCTTTCGACCAAATTACGCATCTGCTCTCTTATTTTTGTAAGAAAGTAAGATGCGTGCTTAACTGGTTTCATCAACCGGGGTGCCTCGATAGAACTAAGACTATCCGAGAAGATGAAATAATGGTCTACGGACTGATTGGAAATTATCCCCAAAGCGAAGTTGATTGCTGCCAGCTCAGCAACATAAACCGAGCACGGTTCCTGAAGTTTTGGAAGGTGGTTGAAGTCACATTGAAAACACCGAAGCCAGTGGATCCGTTGATGCGAGAACCATCAGTGAAATATCTGTTGTCTCAATTGACATGTTCATATTTTTCACAAAAAGTGAGGGAATAGATATTTGTCGAAGATGATCTGGTATTCCTTGAATAGCATGTTTCATGGACAGATCGTATACAATTGAGGAACTGTCGTTGGTGAAGTGAACTCGAGGTGGATTATAACACGGAAGACAAAGATCTGATGATATGTAGTTGAGATAAACTCTCAGGAATCTTGAACGACAAGTTAGTTCAAGCATATTATCGAAGTTATGTAAGACAAGTGTGTTACTTGTCCCACATTTGATGTAACGGTGCTTTAAAGGAGTGACTCCAGCAAGCACCTCCAGGCTCATGTTATGCGTTGAATGCATGCAGCCAAGGGCAATACGCAAACAACGATACTGAATTCGTTCCAATTTGATCAGGTGGCAATCAGCTGCTGAGAGGAAGCAGAAGGAGCCATACTCTAAAACAGAGAGAATAGTCGTTCTATAGAGTTTGATGAGGTCTTCCGGGTGAGCACCCCACCATGTTCCGGAGATAGAACGTAGAAAATTGATCCTTTTCCGGCATCATCGTATCAAATACTCAATGTGGAGTTTCCAGGTACATTTGGAATCAAACACGACCCCAAGGTATTTAGAAGATAAAGATTGGTTGATGTCATCATTCAACAGCTTGAGTTTCAGTTGAGCAGGATACCGCTTCTTAGTAAACACAACCAACTGAGTTTTTTGCGGTGAAAACTCGATCCCTAGATGTCTGGCCCAAACAGTCAGATTATCCAGGGTACTTTGCAATGGTCCTTGCAAGACAGCTGCACATGGACCTCTTAGAGAGACCACGGCATCATCTGCAAGTTGTCTGAGCGTGCATTGTCCTTCCAAACAATTGTCAATATCTTTGACATAGAAATTATAAAGCAAGGGACTTAAACATGAACCTTGGGGAAGGCCCATGTAACTATTTCTGGAAGTTGTCAGAGTGCCGAATGTGAAGCTCATATGTTTTTCTGACAACAAAATGTACAAGAAATTATTTAAAGTAACCACTACTGTGCAGATTGTCTGAGAGTACTTCAATGGAAACTGAATCAAAAGCGCCCTTAATATCCAAGAATACTGAAGCCAATTGCTCCTTGTGCGCAAAAAGCCAGTTGTATATCTGAAGAAAGCAATGCTAGACAATCGTTTGTTCTTTTACCTTTACGAAATTCAAACTGAGTATTTGACAGTAATGCATTTTGCTCGACCCAATGGTCGATTCTTGAAAGGATCATTTTCTCCAATAATTTTCTCATGCATGATAGCATGGCAATCGGTCGGTATGAATTGTGATTAGACGCTGGTTTCCCAGGCTTTTGAATAGCTATTACTTTGACCTGTCGCCATTCAGGTGGCACAATGTTGTACTCCATGAAACAGTTGTACAGGTCAAGTAATCGTCTTTTTGCGATATCTGGGAGGTTTTTCAGAAGATTGGATTTGATGTTATCGCATCCCGGAGCAGAGTTATTCGATGAAAGAAGAGACATAGAAAGTTCCAGCATTGTGAATGGTCCACCCAAAGAACCGGGATCATTGACTGATTCTCGAAATAGCGGTTCTGCTGGTACAGAATCTGGACAGACCTTTTTTGCGAAGTTGAATATCCATCGATTGGAGTATTCTTCCCTCTCGTTGGTGGAAGTGCGGTTCCGCATGTTGCGGGCCGTTTTCCAAAGTGTTGTCATTGAGGTTTCTCGCGATAGTCCCTCGACAAAACGTCGCCAGTAGCTACGTTTTTTAGCCTTGAGAAGATTTTTGAGCTTTCTTTCAAGCCTCAAATACTCTTCTTAAAGCTCAGACCTTCCGTATTTACGGAAAGCCTTGAAGGCATCAGATTTCTCAGAATACAACTTAGTACATTCATCATCCCAACCAGGAGTGGCTGGTCTTCTTATGACGGTTGTACTTGGAACGCGTCGTTTCTGAGCTTCTAGTGCGCTTTTTTTAATTAATTCGGTAAGGAATTGATATTCATCCAGCGGTGGAAGAACATCAGTTGATTCAATACCAATATTTACCGCCGATGCAAATTTTTGCCAGTCAATGTTCTTCGTGAGGTCGAAAGGAACATTAACTGGCTCAGATTGTTGATAGCTACTTTTAATTGTGGTAACTATCGGCATATGGTCACTACCGTGGGGATCTTGGATAACCTTCCACGTGCAATCTAACGATAGTGAATTTGAACATAAAGACAGATCAATACGGCTTTGTTGACCATTTGGTCCTATTCGAGTTACTTCACCAGTGTTCAAAATATTCAAATTGAAATCGTCACACAAATCATAGAAAATAGGCGCTCTATAATCGTCATACGTTTCGCCCCATCCAATACCATGTGCGTTCATATCACCCAATATCAATACTGGAGATGATAGGAGGGAGACTGCGCTCCAAAAATGTCGACGATTAATAGAGGCATTTGGAGGAATGTACACTGAAGCTATGCAAAGGTCTTTATTCTTCACATTTACTTGGCATGCGACGATTTCTAAGCCAGGAACAGTCGGAATGGGAATTCTGTAGAAGGAGTAGCATTTTTGATCCCCAAAAGAACGCCACCATAATGATCATCCCGATCTTGGCGAATAATGTTAAAATCGTGGAAGTTGATTTCATCTTCAGAAGAAAGCCATGTTTCACAGAGTGCAAATATGTCGCAATCGGAATTGCGAATCAAAACTTGAACACGTCTAATTTATTTTTAAGACTATGACAGTTCCACTGCAGCACAGTGATTGTATCTTGTGTAATAGCCGTATTATCCATCGAAAGATACAATTCCTGCAAGAAGGGCCATGAAACAGTCAATTGCTTCAGATAACTTTCCACTGTTGGTATAAAGAGGTCAATGATTGGCCTCAATGAATTCGGAATATTGAATAAATTCAAAAACGGTCCACAAGGTCCTTAAAGGAGATCAATCCTCGCTTGGACGGAGTACTTTTTGGGAAGAACGAATTGAAGTTTTTCTTTCATTGATTCTCCTAGGCGGATGTTTCTTGGAAACATCGGTTTTGAGCAATGGCGTGAATGTCTTGCTGCAAGGTAGATCCTATGGAGTAGAGAAGACAGGTTGCATCGGGATTTTAAATAATCCCCATTGCCTTCAGATTTGGGCAAGCTTTATGGATGACTTTTGATTTCTTACGGCGCGATCCCGGGAAGACGGTTGCTTCCTCTTTTCGGGCACGTGTACCTCCGTAGAATCATCCATATCAGCTGTGTCAGAGTCCAATTCGTCAATGCATATGGAATCATAATAATCACTTACTTGAACGGTAGCTGAAATAGCTACCAAGTTGTTTGCAATTGGTACAGTTAAATACCCTTGGTACAAAAAGACGCACCGGAAACAACATATTCTCTAAGTCGACATATTTTGGGAGAATCGAACCGGCAAACGTCACCCGAAGCGAGCCTGACTTAGAATATACTTTTTGCCATCTACCATGGTTGCTGAATGCAATTCCTTGCAATCCAGAATATCCAAGGTAGACTCCATTGCGTTCTCTAAGCGGCCTTTTTCCGCAAGTACATCCTTGCAAGTCAGGCTCGCTGCGTTGATCACAACTTCGATTTCGACCTCCCGCGAGGGGACATAAACCAAATATTGAACATTGTAGGCATTGTCTTTAGCAATTTCGTTCGCCACCTGATATGTAGGTGCGGTGATTCGTAGCTTGTTCCTGTTGATCTGACTAAAATCAAGCTTCGTAAAACGACGCGTCAAATCTCGCTTAATGCCGAGAAAGTCTAGACTTTTCACTTTCTGCCGAAAGTAAACAACCCAAGGCCCAGGCGAAGCCGCATGGTACAATCGTGTGCGGACATCTTTCAGAGGACTACCGCCCTCCATAGTCTCTGCCTCCATTCTCACCTCGCAAGGTGGAAGGACTATTAATTCTTATGCTAACTTAGAACTAATGGCAAATTAGAAAAAATATTAAAAAACTAATTCAATTTATTATAATTAATCCCACTCTGTGTCAGAGATGGGAGAACAATAAAACAATGCCTTCCACTTATCTGCGCTGCTGCTGTAGGTAGCAGCAGAAACAATAGCCTGCTTCACTGGCGTCGCCAGAAGCAGCTACTTCGCTCGCCGACAGTAATCGCCTTGGATCCGTAGGTAGGCACCACACAATAGACACGCACTACCGAACAAAACCCGCGATGAGACACAGCACACACGTCTGGCTCGTTCGAACTATCGGCACGGAATGATTATATTGATATTATAGATTCTTAGGATAGGCTTAGTTACGGGTGCGTTGTTTGTCGAGTTGGTATTAACTATGGGTCAAGAAATCGACTGCGGCAAAAGAATGGAATAAAATTATTGACGGGAAAGGTTAATTTCGCGTTTTTTTTCGCGAAAATGTTTAAATTTCGCGGATTTCGGGGCCTCCGCGAAATCGCAAATTTCCCCCACCCCTGATGATATCTATCTTGGATTCGTCGAACAATGTGAAGAAAAGTCTATGCTGCTCGAGAATTTGAGATTGATTGACGCCAATATGTGTGAGCTTGGCAATTACTCGACGAACGTTTTTCCAACAAATGACGGATAATTGACAGGTTTAGCAACAAATCGAGCATTAGTGGATACTTTTGATGGCCACGTGGAGAAGCTCAACAGTACTTTGTCGGGATATCAGAGAACATGGTGGTATATCTGGCATGGCAAATGCTGGGTAAAGCGTACCATTGGTACTTCGCGTACCTGAAGGAATAAAATAGACCCCATCTCGCGGTCCTTAGCCTCTTACCCAGCAACTCCTATCCCTACCTCCCTGCGGTGCTGGCCGGGATATGAGCAACCTTAGGGAAGATCGGGTAACCAACCCCGGTGGGAACTATGGTCGTATGCAGACAGGGAAGGGGGGGTTTACTCCTCTCCGGAGGCTCAAATCTTATTGAGCGTCTGTTCTCCATGTTAGGATCGGCTCACAACAGCGTCTGTTCTCCATGTTAGGGGCGGCTGATCATCGTCCGAGTGCCAGCGAGGGACTCTAAGTGAAACTGTGCACCATGGTCCACCGGAAATAAGGAGGAATGGTCCTCCGGAAATTTAGGGGGTTTGGTGTCAGGCCCTGCAAGCCAGCCTTTAAAACATCATAAGCAACGAACAATCAACAAGAGAGTACGGACCATCGGCGAAGACCACTGCGACGAAAAGGGACTAGCGATTGGAAACTCGGTTCGTGGAACTGCAAATCTCTCAACTTCATCGGGAGCACACGCATACTCGCCGATGTGCTCAAGGACCGTAGATTCGGCATCGTAGCGCTGCAGGAGGTTTGTTGGAAGGGATCAATGGTGCGAACGTTTAGAGGTAATCATACCATCTACCAGAGCTGCGGCTGGGAACACACGAGCTGAAAACAGCTTTCATAGTGATGAGCGATATGCAAAGGCGCGTGATCGGGTGGTGGCCGATCAATGAAAGAATTTACAGGTTGAGGATCAAAGGCCGGTTCTTCAACTTCAGCATAATCATCAACGTCCATAGCCCACACTCCGGAAGCACTGATGATGATAAGGACGCATTCTACGCGCAGCTGGAACGTGAGTACGACAGCTGCCCAAGCCACGACGTCAAAATCATCATAGGAGATTTGAACGCTCAGGTTGGCCAAGAGGAGGAGTTTAGACCGACTGTTGGAAAGTTCAGCGCTCACCGGCTGACGAACGAAAACGGCCAACGACTAAATGATTTCGCCGCCTCCAAGAATATGGCCATTCGCAGCACCTACTTCCAACACAGCCTCCCGTATCGGTACACCTGGAGATCACCACTGCAGACAGAATCACGAATCGACCACGTTCTGATTGATGGACGGCACTTCTCCGACATTATCGACGTCAGGACATATCGTGGCGCTAACATCGACTCTGACCACTATCTGGTGATGGTTAAACTGCGCCCAAAACTATCCGTCATCAACAATGTTTGGTACCGACGACCGCCGTGGTACGACCTAGAGCGACTGAAGCAACCTGATGTCGCCACTGCATACGCGCAGCATCTCGAGGCAGCGTTGCCGGAAGAGGATGAGCTCGATGGGGCCCCTCTTGAGGACTGCTGGAATACAGTCAAAGCAGCCATTAACGACGCAGCGGAGAACAACGTCGGGTATATGGGTCGAAGTCGACGGAACGATTGGTTCGACGAAGAGTGCAGACAGATTCTGGAGGAGAAGGACGCAGCGCGGGCGGTCGCGCTGCCGCAAGGTACCCGGCAGAACGTGGAACGTTATAGACGGAAGCGGAGACAGCAGACCCGCCTTTTTCAGGAGAAGAAACGCCGCCTGGAAGAAGCGGAGTGCGAGGAGATGGAACAGCTGTGCCGTTCTCAAGATACACGCAAGTTCTATCAGAAGCTCAACGCATCCCGCAAAGGCTTCGTGCCGCGAGCCGAAATGTGCCGGGATAAGGATGGGAGCATCTTGACGGACGAACGTGTGGTGATCGAAAGGTGGAAGCAGCACTACGAGGAACATCTGAATAGCGCTGAGAGTACAGGCAGTGAAAGTCAAGGCAGCGGAGGAGATGACTACGTCATTTCAGCGGACGATGGAAGCCCACCAGCCCCCACCTTGAGGGAAGTTAAGGATGCCATTCAACAGCTAAAGACCAATAAAGCAGCTGGTAAGGATGGCATCGGAGCTGAGCTCATCAAAATGGCCCCGGAAAAGCTGGCCACTTGCCTGCACAAACTGATAGTCAGAATCTGGGAAACCGAACAGCTACCGGAGGAGTGGAAGGAAGGGGTTATATGCCCCATCTACAAGAAAGGCGACAAACTGGAGTGTGAGAACTTTCGAGCGATCACCATCCTTAATGCCGCCTACAAAGTGATATCCCAGATCATCTTCCGTCGCCTGTCACCATTAGTGAACGAGTTCGTGGGAAGTTATCAAGCCGGCTTCGTTGACGGCCGCTCGACAACGGACCAGATCTTTACTGTACGGCAAATCCTTCAAAAATGCCGTGAATACCAGGTCCCAACGCACCATTTGTTCGTTGATTTCAAGGCGGCATACGACAGTATAGACCGCGTAGAGCTATGGAAAATTATGGACGAGAACAGCTTCCCTGGGAAGCTTACCAGACTGATCAAAGCAACGGTGGATGGTGTGCAAAACTGTGTGAAGATTTCGGGCGAACACTCCAGTTCGTTCGAATCGCGCCGAGGACTAAGACAAGGTGATGGACTTTCGTGCCTGTTGTTCAACATTGCGCTAGAAGGTGTCATGCGGAGAGCCGGGTGTAACAGCCGGGGTACGATTTTCAACAGATCCAGTCAATTTATTTGCTTCGCAGATGACATGGACATTGTCGGCCGAACACTTAAAAAGGTGGCAGAACTGTACACCCGCCTGAAACGTGAAGCAACAAAAGTTGGACTGGTGGTGAATGCGCCAAAGACAAAGTACATGCTTGTGGGCGGAACCGAGCGCGACAGGGCCCGCCTGGGAAGCAGTGTTACGATAGACGGGGATACCTTCGAGGTGGTCGAGGAATTCGTCTACCTCGGATCCTTGCTAACGGCTGACAATAGCGTTAGTCGTGAAATACGAAGGCGTATCATCTGTGGAAGCCGGGCCTACTACGGGCTCCAGAAGAAACTGCGGTGGAAAAAGATTCGCCACCGCACCAAATGTGTCATGTACAAGACGCTTATAAGACCGGTTGTCCTCTACGGACATGAAACATGGACAATGCTCGAGGAGGACTTGCAAGCACTCGGAGTATTCGAGAGACGGGTGCTTAGGACCATCTTTGGCGGTGTGCAAGAAGACGGTGTGTGGCGGCGAAGAATGAACCATGAGCTCGCCCAACTCTACGGCGAACCCAGTATCCAGAAGATAGCTAAAGCCGGAAGGGTACGATGGGCAGGACATGTTGCAAGAATGCCGGACAGCAACCCTGCAAAGATGGTGTTCGCTTCCGATCCGGCAGGTACGAGACGGCGTGGAGCGCAGCGAGCGAGATGGGCAGATCAGGTGCAAACAGGTGGGGCGTATCCGAGGATGGAGAGATGCGGCCTCGAACCGTGCATTGTGGCGTCAAATTGTTGATTCAGTGTTATCTGTTTAGATGTTAACTAAATAAATGAAAATGAAAATGAATGAATGGTGGTATATCTGATTGCTCATGCCTTGGACGATTAAACCAGAATGTTTTGGGAGTCGACGTAATGGGGAACCCTTTCTGGTATTCAAGTTTCCATATAGCAGAACCAATCGATATGCTTATCTTAATGGATCATTTTTGTGGCAGCATCAGCATTGTTACGGTGTAATTCGTAGATTGGACACTAGTGATACTCATATTTACCTTAAGACATCCCTATCTAGAATGCTATCAGAAATCATGAAGGGGAGTGGTCCTTGATTCCAGTCTCAAACAAAAATAACAAAAGCATAAGGATTACAACTCCCGGCTACGCCCATCTTTACCGTAACTAACGAGAGGAAGGGAGTGTTGATGTGGTACTTACTTAACGAGAGGCCACTGACTTAGCGACACCCTCATAAGTACCACAGAGTTGGATAATGAGGAAGGTATTCGTTAGGTCAGGATTTGTCTGTAGCTGGCAATGTGGTAGATCTTACCTCGTAACACACCTCGTCTACCTAGCGTTACAGGTCTCGGAACGGATAATTTTCATGACCATATTAAACCAGGCTACATGAAAGTTATTGGATTATTCGGGAACTTCACGATTCCCAATTCGGCTGGCTAGTAAGAGGTAACTATTTTAAGGGTCAGAGTTCAGGATTAGTTTTGAAATCACTGCTTGTGCAGATCCCGTTAACAAGACCTCACTGGAGTTTTGAGAAATAGAGAGTACATCCGGACGACGCGGCTACAAAGCGAGACCATGCTGATGGTGGCTGGGTTCGATTCCCGGTGCCGGTCTAGGTAATTTTCGGATTGGAAATTGTCGCGACTTCCCTGGGCATGAAAGTATCACCGTGCTAGCCTCATGATATACGAATGCAAAAATGATAACCTGGCTAAAAAACTTCGCAGTTAATAACTGTGGAAGTACCTAATGAACACTAAGCTGCGATGCGGCTCTGTCCCAGTGTGGGGATGTAATGTCAATAAGAAGAAGAAAACGAAGAAGAAGATCCGGACGAAACCGTCCTTTGCGTGGTTCAAATACCATTCGAAAACAGTTTAGCACAACTTTTAGATCTTCGTTCCATGGCATTGCGTCGTTTCTATCTTATAGAGTTCATGTTAGTTTGCTATGCACCTTCTCTTGATATCATTTGAGAAAATGGTATCTTCTTCATCACGCCAATTTTCGCCCATAACCTCCAAAATGTCGCTGATCAGGCTACGAACGACACATTGTGGAATGGACCCAGATATCTACGTATGACAGTCAGTGTATGAAGCCGATGATATCGATCTTCCGGTTGACAACGAGATTTCAGAGTTGAAGCCAACTGCATCAGTTTACGTAGTAATGAATGTCGACGACTTGCCAATGCTTATTGAGTTTTGTATATCAGCAAATTGTTGTTTACATCTTGCATTTTCTGTCCAACTCTCGAAAGAAAATGGGAAATTGTATTCTGTCTTTCTATTCAACCGTTCTTGGACTTAGAGAAGCAATGCACCATTAACTTTTGAATGAGAATTGAGAAAGTGAAGGCAGGCGACAAAAATCATTGACTTAGCCGTTTGGATGCACACATAGGGTAAGACGGTATAATATGCCCCCCTAAGACAATACCTTGATAACTTTTTACTTTTCAAAGCAATTTATGCAAACTTTGTGTTATTTGGTAGTCCAGGAAGTCGCAAATGCATTGCCCGTGAGTAGTCATATAAAAATAATACAGATAACACGTAATAAAGCTTTTTTTAAAAGTCGTGAAAAATGGATTTCAAAAAGTGCCTGGACAATACGCCCCGCCCCACCTTAGCCAAAGACGTTTCATAGCCCTTCATTAGTATTTTATCAATCCCATTAAAAAACCAACATAAGTCCATTTTGTCAGGTTTGAATTACATTTCAATAGTTTCCATATAATTTGGAAGCAACTGCTGCAAGCTCGCCGCGCTTGTGTTCAGTTGGTTAGGGCATGTCGTCCTGCCTAGACTGGGGCGTTTTGACCAGAGAAACATATTTTCGAAAAACGTTTCATTTTTGAAGATGAAAGCAATTTTATATCATATAAACCACTGAGAAAGGTTATTTTGTTGCCCAACTGAGTGTTCCAGTGCAAGTTTTGCGGACAGTATGCTAGCGTCGCTCCAGAACGTTGAGCAAAGAAACATAAAAAGTTACATCAAAACTGAAACTTTTTGTATTTTGCTATTATTTTAATTATGTAATACAAAAATACTTCCACATTCACCTAGTATAATGGTTTTACATATATTTAAAGGAACCAACTGATTTTGACCCTTAGTTAGTTATAGTTTTCTAGAAATCAAAGAGGGGCGTTTTGGCCAGGTGGGGCGCATTATACTGTCTTACCCTAATTATAAGGTGGAGTGGATTGTATGGAGCCCTGAAACATGCCTTTTTATTAAACATACGTGCAAATATCAAAAATTGATCAAAAATTCAAGTTATTTTGAGCTCGAATACAAAATATGTCCTCAACCTAATCGCTAGGAATCAAGATTTTGATCCTCAAACATGACTGTTTTGTATGAAAATTTGCAAATGCGTTATAATTATTTCCAGATAGTCACATTATTAGTTATCAAAGCAATCGGCCAAATGTGTCGACAACCACATGTGGTGAACCATCAGTGGTATAAAGTGTTCCAAGTGGCGACCGCTTGCCAACAGTCAGAATACTCTAGACACACCGGAGATATCTGATCAAATTTACACAAAGCATACAAAAATTGAACGGATCTTGATAAATTTCTATCTAAATTCCAGATGAATTTTCATCGGAGTATGCGATCTCTATAAGAATACGGAGCAGGAAATCCCAGAGTATCTTCTTCTCTTCTTATTGGCATTAGATCCCCCACCGGACATTGTCGCCTCGCAGGTTAGTAACGCACTTTCCGAGCAGCACCAGTTAGCCAAAAGTGGTTGCAGCAACTTGATTGGGACTGAATCTGGTCACATATAAGTTGTAGTGTCACATGCGGAACATATGTGCTGCTAGGGTTTAGTGGTGTCTAGCAACAATATTCTCAATACTAAATGACAGATCAATAAGTGTTATTGGTTTTGTTGAACTCGGCGTGGAAAGATAAAGGCACCATGGGTCGGAAAGGTAAATAGATGAGTCCTCATGAAAGAAAACTCATCCTACGGCCAGTATGCTGGCTTATAAAATTTCGAGAATTGTGGGTGGACCACGTACGATAGTTAAATCGGTGATTCATCGCTTAGAAACCTAGCAGTTAATAACTGTATAAGTGCTAAGAGAACACCAAACTCCCAGGCGCTAATATATCTGTGGATAGTGTAATAAAATCGAAGAAGATTTTTAATGTTAGGTGACATCAGCTCTATGCTGCCGTAATCTGAAAAAGTGACGTATGCGCCATTTCACAACATACATGTTTTCCATTTTTCTGTTAAAGAGTACGATGGGTACTACTCGTTAACACCATTTTCAGAAAATGGCGTATACGTCACTTTGCCAGATTACGGCAGTATGCTCAGCTCATACATATTAAAATTGTATCATAATCATTTTCTGCCGATTTTCTCCTAGAACATCAAGAGAAATCTATTTATTTGACAGAGAAAACCTGATACTTTTAGGAAAATCACGGTCCAATCAGGATGCATTTATTGGGGGGTGTTCTGACTTGTCAACAACCCCAACTTAGCCATCTTGGATTTTTGTTTGGAATTTATGCTCGTTTGTTTACGTTTTGACTTAAAATTAATGCCCCCCCTTGCGCTTGGTTATTCCCATCAACTGACGAAGTCGAATAACCTGTACATAAAAACTCAAAGGTGCAGCCCAATCGGGTTGTACGCAAAGGTGACGTTGAACTACGTGGCTGTATGTAATATAGAGGTTTCTGACTTTCCTGTGCGATGAGAGAAACCAGCAGCGTTTTTCAAGCCCAGGTTGAATTTGTTTTCGTTATTTCTAGACCAACATATGAAAAGGTGTAACAGCCAACATTTATTCCTTCTGATTTTTCGTCTACATATATAGCTATATATCGGGACCGCTTTGCGATTTGGACGTAACTTATTTTGTAAACAAGCATTGGAAGGCGAATTCCTGCTAAAACAAGCATTTCATGAGGAAACCACGGTATGGATCCGATAAATTAAGCTTTCCTCTACCAGATAAGAGAACTAGTTTAGGATGAAAACGCTTGCATTCTCCGGAATTCATGAAGCAATGTTTGTTTACAAAAAAGTTAAGCCCAAATCGCAAATCAGTCCCGATATGTGGACAAAGAATCAGAAGGAATAAATTTTGAATGTTACGCCCTTTTCAAATGTTGGTCTAGATTTATCCTGAGCTCCTGAGATTGAGTGAGCATTACGCACTCAGGTCATAGATATAATTATCAAGATGTTGGGGTCAGAGCAAATTAGTACTCATTTTATGATTTCTCAGTCTAAAACCCCGGTGGCTCGTTACAGAAAATCACATCGTGAAAGCTGGGCTGATAATGGCGTTTGGTGGTCTTCCTATGGAGGAAGTCAGAGTAGACGCGATAAATAAGTTTGATAATAATTATTATTCCTTCGTGTGAGTTGCGTCGGACTTTGGACATTTAGGAATCTGCAAAAAAGAACCGAAGAAAGTTTCCCAGAACACATCCACTGTAGCACTGAAGAAGATTCCGAGCTTCTCTACTGGCATCCATAGACGTAAGCGAGAAGCTGCCGTCAAACGCCCCCAAGGTTTTGAGAGAAAACGCGCGTGTAAGTTAGCTGAAACGAACTGCACCAGCTGGTGCAGCCCTGTAAGTTGCATTAATTTGACTTCTGCTGCTTGAGGTCTCCAGTTAGCCTTGCGAACAAAGGTTCAGATACCGGAGATGGCGAGTTCGATTCTCTATCCAATTTAGGATATTTTCGGGTGGGAAACATTCTCGACACCCCGAGCATAGTATATTCATTGTATTTGTCACACAAGATACATACTCAATACAATACTCATGCAATATCGGGCATATAAAGCTTACAATTAATAACTAAAACAATGCTAATAGATTACTTTGAAAAGCAGGCCAAGTTCCAGTTAGAATGTAGTGCTATGGAAGAAGAAGCTTGTGATACACTTACGAGATTGACTGATTCACCGAAACCTAAACCACTAAATATTATTATTATTGCTAAACTGTTAGCAAGTTTTCAATACTAAATAGTATCATACCTAAATATTGTAACACACTGGAGTCGGTTTTTACGTGGAGGATGTGAGCCGCGTGAATTAAAACAACGTAAAAAACCGCGTAAATCCCAAAATGTGTCTGAATGAGCCATGGAAATCCCGAAATTCTAGTGAAAACAAAATCGCATAAAAAGCGAATCGTGTAAAAAAACCGCGTAAAAAATGACTTCAGTGTACATTGGTTATGAAGCGTTGACTCTTCCTTGATCGAATGGTTCAAGAAAATTGAAAATCCATCGAGAAACGGCTGAGATATTAACGATCAAAGTCTATCATATTTTCGTGACGTTTTTTGATTTTTCGAAAACGTAAAGTGTACCCCAATATAGAAAAGACAGACGTAGTTCTACGTCAAAAAATATTGGGTCCAATGAGAGCTTTAAATGTTCAATTTATCATTCTTTAAAGTTGTCCCAATTGAATTAATCCTAAACGAAAATATTTTCTCATCGGTTAATGGTTAGACATCCTCAAAGGCATCTTCCCAGCTCATTCACGTGGTGTGGCACGTTTTGAGTTGGCTACTGAAACGCAATTCACATCAATTGTTATTTATTGCTACAGATTCCAGCCACGATTGGTCCGCAGAAAATATCTTCACCGACCGTGCAGAAACAGAGCAGAAGAGTGTGCGATTGGATTACAGAACACCCGCCGTGAGGGAAGAGAAACACTGAACCGATGTTAGCGATGCGTTTCGGTTTATAGACCCTTATCGAAAGCACTTGGAATTGCGGCACGGCGGCGGCATCCAAAGAAAGAGAAAAATGTTACGTCAATAATAAGTACAACGGCGGCACACGTATATTGCCAAAAAAGAAACAGTATAATGGCCGATTTTTTTCCCTATACACGAAGATGGCTAAAATGTCAGTTGTTCAAAGAATGCCGGTGTTATGTGGAATGGGAGGAGGATGCTAAAGCGGTATCTCGACTACCGAAACAGTAGCGATTAATAATTCACTCGATAAAATATTGATTTCCTCGCAGAATGGGTGGTCCCGCTAGCGGATGGCGAATCAACTGGATCGTTTGGTTGAACCATTCAGGGGCACTGATGCAGTATTTTCCTCAGTTTCTTAAGATGGTTGGATTGCATTCCTATGCTTTTGGTGGTTTATATAAAATGTAGAAATTGGAAGGAAAAGTGAAACACGTATGTTGCGGATTGAAAATTTTTATCCTTTGGTTGGATTTGAACCCACCAATTCGACTGCGTTCTATTTAATAGACGGTAAATTCTTCTCGGACATTACGAATATCCGCACTTACCGTTGAGTGACTGTAGACTTCGATCATTACTCCGTTGCAGTAAGTGTGCGCTCAAAGCTATTGATGGTGTACAGCACACGTAGAACGTCGCAAACTGAACGTATTGAAAATTTACTAAACATTCGGCAGTTCTACAGGACGGTAGACTGGCCCAATACCAATTTCCAAAGGAAAGCAGATCGTACATCTGCAGGGCAATGTTATTTATGTCGATTAACGCCATTTTAGATATTATTTACTAACAATTTATGAACACTATCCCTTTTGAAAATCTCGTGGACAAGATTTCAAAGGATTCTGCCAACAACTTTCAAGTCCATGTCTCCCCCATGCACCATTTCTACCTCAACACTCGTATTCATTTAGAATCTTCGCGTTCTCGCTGAAGACGATTCCACCTATCAAAGCGCAGCATCGAATTAATAAATTCGCAAACGTTGTTAGAGAATTTTGTCTACGCGTTTGAGAAAATTGCAGTTTTACGACTTATCGACTATTTTTATTGTATGAAGAATGCTTTTACCAATGATTTAGAACTGTTTCAAAGAACCGTTATATAGGGGAGCGGGTCATTTTACATAAAGACCAATTAGGATAATGGTCATTTAGCATAACGGGCATGGTATGCCTGCGCTCAAAACTCTCGACGGTGTACAACACGCGTCGAAGTCGGACGCCGCGGCTTAACATTGGGCTGCTACAAGATGGTAGACTAGCCCAAGAATACGCGCAGCAGCTGGAAGTGGCACTTCCAACGGAAGAGCAGCTAGGCGCAGCGTCTCTTGAAGATGGCTGGAGAGATATTCGATCCGCCATTGGTAGCACCGCAACCGCTGCATTTGGCACGGTGCCCCCGGATCAGAGAAACGACTGGTATGACGGCGAATGTGAGCAGTTAGTGGAAGAGAAGAATGCAGCATGGGCGAGATTGCTGCAACACCGCACGAGGGCGAACGAGGCACGATATAAACAGGCGCGGAACAGACAAAACTCGATTTTCCGGAGGAAAAAGCGCCAGCAGGAAGATCGAGACCGTGAAGAAACGGAGCAACTGTACCGCGCTAATAACACACGAAAGTTCTATGAGAAGTTAAACCGTTCACGTAAGGGCCACGTGCCACAGCCTGATATGTGTAAGGACATAAACGGGAACCTTCTTACGAACGAGCGTGAGGTGATCCAAAGGTGGCGGCAGCACTACGAAGAACACCTGAATGGCGATGTGGCAGACGAAGATGGCGGTATGGTGATGGACCTGGGAGAACGCGCGCAGGACATAATTCTACCGGCTCCGGATCTCCAGGAAATCCAGGAGGAGATTGGCCGGCTGAAGAACAACAAAGCCCCTGGGGTTGACCAACTACCAGGAGAGCTATTTAAACACGGTGGTGAGGTACTGGCTAGAGCGCTGCACTGGGTCATTACCAAGATTTGGGAGGAGGAAGTTTTGCCGTTTGTGTGGATGGAAAGTGTCTTCAGTCCCATCTACAAAAAGGGCGATAAGCTGGATTGTAGCAACTACCGCGCAATCACATTGCTGAACGCCGCCTACAAGGTACTCTCCCAAATTTTATGCCGTCGACTAGCACCAACTGCAAGGGAGTTCGTGGGGCAGTACCAGGCGGATTTTATGAGCGAACGCTCCACCACGGACCAGGTGTTCGCCATTCACCAAGTACTGCAGAAATGCCGCGAATACAACGTGCCCACACATCATCTATTCATCGACTTCAAAGCCGCATATGATACAATCGATCGGGACCAGCTATGGCAGCTAATGCACGAACACGGTTTTCCGGATAAACTGACACGGTTGATCAAAGCGACGATGGATCGGGTGCGTAGTTCGAGTTTCAGGGGCATTCTCGAGTCCCTTCGAAACCCGCAGAGGATTACGGCAAGGTGATGGTCTTTCGTGTTTGCTATTCAACATCGCTTTGGAAGGGTAATACGAAGATCAGGGATTAACACGAGTGGTACAATTTTCAATAAGTCCGTCCAGCTATTTGGTTTCGCCGACGACATAGATATTATGGCACGTAACTTTGAGAAGATGGAGGAAGCCTACATCAGACTGAAGAGGGAAGCTAAGCGGATCGGACTAGTCATCAACACGTCGAAGACGAAGTACATGATAGGAAGAGGTTCAAGAGAAGACAATGTGAGCCACCCACCGCGAGTTTGCATCGGTGGTGACGAAATCGAGGTGGTAGAAGAATTTGTGTACTTGGGCTCACTGGTGACTGCCGAAAATGACACCAGCAGAGAAATTCGGAGACGCATAGTGGCTGGAAATCGTACGTACTTTGACTCCGCAAGACGCTCCGATCGAATAGAGTTCGCCGCCGTACCAAACTGACAATCTACAAAACGCTAATTAGACCGGTAGTCCTCTACGGACACGAGACCTGGACGATGCTCGTGGAGGACCAACGCGAAAGGAAAGTGCTGCGTACCATCTATGGTGGGGTGCAGATGGCGGACGGTACGTGGAGGAGGCGAATGAACCACGAATTGCATCAGCTGTTGGGAGAACCATCCATCGTTCACACCGCGAAAATCGGACGACTGCGATGGGCCGGGCACGTAGCCAGAATGTCGGACAGTAACCCGGTGAAAATGGTTCTCGACAACGATCCGACGGGCACAAGAAGGCGAGGTGCGCAGCGGGCAAGGTGGATCGATCAGGTGGAAGATGACTTGCGGACCCTCCGTAGACTGCGTGGTTGGCGACGTGTAGCCATGGACCGAGCCGAATGGAGAAGACTCTTATATACCGCACAGGCCACTTCGGCCTTAGTCTGATTAAATAAAATAAATAATCATTTAGCATAACGGACATTTGGCATAATTGACAACAGCGACATAAGTGAGGGTCATTTGGCATTACGGACATATGGCATATTTTGTTAAGCTCGTAAAATAAGTTACTAGACTAAGTAGTGCTGAAAAAATACCTAATCGATAATAACATTAAAAATACATAATCCTATCGAAGAAAGCATGCATTGAGGAGTATGAAGCAATGATAAATGTTATTTCTCCATTGGAAATAATGCATCTACAGCACAGGGATGCGTTTGCCCGGATTAAGGCAATGGTGGATGTGATCCCTTCTTTAAAAGTAGGCAATGATTAATGTGATCCCTTTTTATAAGTAGTCGCTTGTTTGAATTAAGGCAATGGTGGATGTGATTCCTTCCTTAAAAATAAGCGCTTGCCCGGATTTAGGAAATGGTGGATGCAATCTCTTTTTGAAAGTAGGCGTTTGCTCGGAATAAGGCAATGGGCATTGCCATTGTAGATATGATCTTCTCTTCAAAAGAAGGCGTCTGCTCGACATTAGGCGATGGTAGATATGATCCCTTCTTTAATAGTAGACGCTTGCCTGGATTAAGGTTATGGTGGATATGATCCCTTCTTTAAAAGTAGGCATTTGCCCTGAAGAGAATGGTGGATGTGATCCCTTCTTGAAAAGTTGGCGCTTGCTCGGATTACGACAATTGTGGATGTGATCTCTTCTTTAAATGAGGGCTTTCGCTCGGCATAAGGAAATTGTGGATGTGATCCCATCATTAAAACTAGGCGCTTGCTCGAAATAAGACAAGCGTGGATGTGATTCCTTCTTTAAAAGTAGGCGTTTGTCCGAATTAAGGCAATAGTGGATGTAATTCCTTCTTTAAAAGTAGGCGTTTGTCCGGATTATGGCAATGGTGGATGTGATACCTGTTTTAAAAGTAGGCATTTGCCCGCAAAAATGCAATGGGAGATTTGATCCCTTCTTCAAAATGAAAAGTGATTGCTTTTATGAAAATAGAAGTTTGTCCAGAATACGGCAATGGTAGATGTGATTCGCCATTTGGAAGTAGGCGTTTTCTTGGAATACGGTGGTGCATTAAATCCCGAGCGTTGGCCCGGGGTAAGGCAATGGTTGATGTAATTCCTTCTTTGAAAGTAGGCTTTTGCCCGGATTGAAACAATCTTGGATTTGATCCCGAAAGTAGGCTTTTCCCGGATTGAGACAATCTTGGATTTGATCTTTGTCTACTCTAACTATAAAAATTATATCAAAGAACCGTTTCCCTTTATAAGTTCTAAATTATGCCAAATGTCCATTATGCCAAATGACCCACTTTTTTGTTGCAGTTCAAAATTATGCCAAATGTCCGTTATGCCAAATAGCCTTTATGCCAAATGACCCAGACCCGTTATATAGGTATCAGTTGCTATTTGCAATTACTTAATCTAAGAGTCCAAATATTTTCGACTACTGTAATGTCGGCAACAATTAAGCATTGTTAAAATACATAAAAGATATTCTGCTGCCATTTCTATCAAGTACCGCATTTGCCAGTAGTGGGAGCACCAAACTGAAACAAATTTGTTATCCAATTTACTCTTCTTGTTCTGCAGTGCTCGTACATTCTTTGCTTCCACCCTACTTTTGTGCTGAATTTTCATTGGCCTTCAGCATTGCAATGGGGGCTGGGGCTAGGTGCGCGGCAACAACTATCCAAGTATCCATCCAACCAGAAAAAAGCAGTTCAAAACATTTATCGTTGTTGGTTTGGTACTCGCCTTCGGGCGTGGGCGGAGGGTAGCGCTCCAGAGGAGCCAGTTTGCAAACTGTCGAAATTTGCCCCCGGAGGCCATCAAGTAGTGGTAACAGCAGCATTCAGTTTCAATTTCCGTTACTATTTTTGCAATGCCCATTTACAAGGGCAGCGGGCTAAAAACCCCGGAAAAAAGTAAAATTTGTTAGAATATGAATTAAAATTCAAAGAATTGAAGCCTTTTTTCAAGCAGGAAACCCGAAAGAACATTTTGTGCAACAATATTGAATGAAAAATATAATATTTATGTAAATATATTTTAGACCAACATTTAATATTCCTTTCTGATTCCTCGTCTGCATATATATAAGTATATATGAAGACAAAGAATCAGAAGGAATAAATTTTGGCTGTTACGCTTTTTTCAAATGTTGGTCTAGATTTATTAATACTAAAAATCAATTTATTTGCGTGAACATGATTAGCTTTTTTATAAGAATAGCATACATGATTATGGGATTTTGATTTTGATTAAAATTTCTAATATTCTTCTGCAATATGTCACGAATGAAAATATACATTATAGAGAAATAGTCTTGTTTTGCTATCGAGCCTAAAAGTTTTTTTTATTTCCAATGGAGCTTCAGTCAGAGTGCTACAGAAAGTGCCGCAAAAAGAGATGAGATCGTATCTACAAGTCGGCATCGTTAGGAAGAGGAAGCACATAATTGGAATACACATTTACTCACACTTTTCCAATTTTCTTGTCATACCACACACCGTAAACGTGGGCGAGCAATAAAGCTAGCTGGCGAGCATTTTATACGGAAAAAGGTGTCAAAATGATATTACACTGCCGAATCTCGTTTCCCCGCTCCGAGGACAACGACGCCGGCTTGGTTCATAGAATCGTCATGGTTTCCGGAGGGGGAGAGGGAAATTCAAATTACGTTTCCGTCAAGCATTTGAACGAATGGAAAGTCTTCTCTGTAGGTTTTACTGTCTTTGCTTTGGAGTGGGATTTTCACATAAAAGAAGGTAGCGCTTTGCACTTTGCGTGGTATCTGAAAAACGACGCGTACCGGTTTTAAATAGTGCAGAAGGGTACTTTAGATTGTTATTGAGTGAGTTAGTTGAAAATTGATAGTAAAATGACAAATTTTGTATCAACTCTATTGGCTTTTACTTTTCCAGCATTTATCCACCCATCAACCTACTATACAGACAACGTACTTGAATCATTGCACATTCCTCGTTTTCATTTCTTTCACAATAAGGTAAATATATATATATATATATATATATATATATATATATATATATATATATATATATATATATATATATATATATATATATATATTTAAGTATGATTAGGCATTTTCCTGGAGACGAGCTTGGTGGTCTAGTGGCTACCGCTTCTGCCTTACAAGCAGGAGGTCGTGGGTTCAATTCCAGGCTCGTCCTTTTCATACTTTGTATTTCTATCTTAGTTCTTTATGTGTCTCACGTTCTACCAAAAACAATTCCTACTGTTATAACCTTCCACACAAAACCCAAAACCTCCCGTGGGATCTATGAGAGGCCGTAGAGTTTTCTTAAGTAGGTACACAACAAACCATCCTTCCCCTTCCTCAGCATTCGCTAGGATGTGGCCAGGACAGCGGTCGACTATTGGAGAGTGCATTGCAATATCCATGGTAACGGATGAGAGAGTGATGCTACTCATATAATAGTCCAGGCTTGTACCACCTACGAATTTATGCGAAATGCTCAATGATAATGCTAAAGTACGATTACGCATTTGCCTTTCCTTTATCTGCGGCATCTTACCTATACTTCTTACCTAAATAATACGTTTCACGATATAGTTGTACAATCGAACTATGGCGTGTCGATCATTCCGGTTGGATCTCCAAATATTTATCAAACTCGTGAAGGCAGCCGCAGTCTCTATGGCTCGTGCTCTCATGTCGATCCTAATTCCGCCATCCGACGTAACGTGGCTGTCAAAATATTGAACGCCCTCAATCCCCTTTGCCATCCGCCACCGACATGTTTGAGGGGCTGTTTGATGGGAAGATTCGCCACAAAGAAACATACGTTCAGATCGTTGAGCCCACTTCGCATAACAGAGCGTCACTGTACTAATATAGCGTATCATCATCATCAACCAAATCGTTGTCGGCAAAGCAAAAAACTTCCAGAGCAGCTCGTGGTTTGGTACACAGGCAATCGTACCCACCATGATCTATAAGGCACTACTTTTTCTGAAAATCCCTTGCACCTCAGAATACCATAGAGACCATCATGATTCATACAAAAGAAAACCCTCCTGTAGTCCATGACAAGCAGGAAAAGTTGATCCAGGGTGATGGGGATATTGCAGAACGATGGTTATCATATTCGCACAGACAGCATAGGGGCAGTCTTGAGCACTTCTGTCGACAGCCAATCGACTTCGGGGAGCACTGCAGAGGAGGTGATAATCTCTAGTTGCTGTAGCGCTTGACTCCCCCTTACAGCGATACATACCATTGACGGGTCTCTTATTTAATTACTCTGCTTCTTCTCGTTCTATTTCAGCATTTGCTTCGCTACATTACTAAATCTTCCATCAGGTTGCATTAATAATTCACTCTTATCGCTGAATACACAGCTCGCTGGTTACAATGAATGCATTCTTGATGGCCGTCCACCACTACTTCAAGCTGCCACCTTCCGTAATAGCCACTGCCCGATTTCGAAATTCTTCAACGAACAAGCTCTTCACAAGTAACCTTCTAGCCGGTCTTTGCTGATTCGTCACCCGAACTACCCCTCTCGCCGCTTAATCAGATCAATTTGTAGTCGCCAATTGGAAGCCGATAGTCAAATACGATGTCAGCGCTGCGATTATTCTGGACATCAAGGAGGCTTCGTCTTAATTTTCGGCTGATCTATCTCCATAGAGCGGACAAGAACTAGAGCAGTCATTTTCAAAAAAAAATATTTTAAGCTCGCTGTAGTGGAATGTATTCAACCGTCTAAGACGAGTTTAGCACTCTCCATTTAAATCCACTACGTTTCGAGCAGTCAAATACTAGTCCCTTCAACTGTAAGAGGCTCTAGAGAACTATCTTGAACGCTGCTGCAGACTGAATGAAAGGGTGTTTGTGGACTCCTCGGCTGATGGTGGAGGTAAGGTAAAACGTGACATTTCAGTCACTCACCGACCCATCTGATAAGCTGAAACGATGGGTTGAGCACTTCAAGTTTTGACCCGTCAATATCTCGCCATGACCCTGCGTGTATTTTAAATCACAATCACTGAAGGAGATTGCAGCAGCCATCCAAAGCACGGGATCAAATACGGCCTCCAGAATCCACCGCATATCAGTAGAAATATTCAAAGCTAACCCCATGCCATCTACACAAATGCTGCATCAACCATTACAAGGCCAAATGTATACAAAGTAAAGGTTCCAAAAACTGGGAATCCGACTTTGAACAACTGGCAGGGCATCATGTTACTGTAGGTACATTGTTCTCAAAGTTCTAAGCAAAGTTATCCTACTTCGGATTTTGTGAATGATATACACGACTACAGCGGGCATGGTCCCACCCCAGAAATCCATGTGAAGAAAATATTGTCACGATTCGTATTATCCTGGAGTTGGTCAACGAATTTCAAGAGGCCTTCCATTTGGTACTTACTGACCCCGAAAAAGCTTTCGATCGTCTGAGGCATGGAAATCTTTGGGTGGCCTTGAACAAAAGGAAGTTCTAGACAAAATTGTCGGTCACCGAAGTGCAGTTCAAAGCTTTCACAGCTCAGTGTCCTACGTATTTCGGACAGTGCAAACCCGAACATATGCAAGAACTTCTCAAAACAGCGAAGTTCATGTGATCATTGTTCCTATTGATCCAAATTGACAAGTCCAGAAACAGTTTATGCGTTTATAGGTTCGAAAAAAGTTCTAGCACTACTTCTAGAATTGTTTAGTTATGTATTTAACGGTATGGAGTCCATCAGTAAAACCAGAACTTTTCCATTAAAAAAACAAAAATTTCAAATGAGTTCCATTTTGAATTAAATAGGGTAACTGTTCCAATTTCCATCTCACATATATTCATCTCATCGCAAAACAGAGAAAAACAGCACCAATCTTGTCGCTTCTTGCTAACATGCGTGCTCACGTGCTAAAAAATCACAAAAATAGAAAATAAATCAAACTCCTTTTCATTGCTTTGTTTTTGATGGGATAGAAATGGGAGCTATGAGATGAAGTACTGAACCGTTCCCCTATGTTTAAATTATTCAAAATTTGAACTATTACTACAGGATAAATATGTTATTTCCTACTGAAAAAAAAAATCAACAACTTAACAGCATCAAAAATATATTTCAATTTTCCGAAATTTTCTTTTTTCTATTATTTTTGTATAAATTAGTTCATGAAAATTATAGAATGTTTATATAATCAAAGAACATTCTCTTTAAATTTATAATGTGTATTCTTTCTTAATTCTGTGGAAACTATGGAGTTTTTGTGTTTTTTTTTAAATAATAAAACATGTTTTGTTTTTGTAAGGTTCTAGTACGAAGTTTGTTCAGAAGTAAGTAATGCAGTAGAACTGACAACCAAACATCATCCACATTGTCGGAGTATTCTTACTCTCTTTGCTCTTATCACTATCAATATACGTACTCCCTACCTATAGATGCTAATGTAGCTAGGCACCGATCGTCCGCGATCGGTTATAGGCGCGCAAGATATTCACCACGCTGACTCTGTGTACCGTTTTACATACTCAGGGCAGCTTAGTTAGTCTCCGATCGATGCAAAAGCGTCTAATTAAAATTGTGTCAATCCCAATGAGCTCAATACAGTTTCGCGAATAAATTGGTGTCGTCTTTGAACTTTAACGCGCGCATTTCAGTGGGAATGAAAATTCCGAATCATCTCCGAAATACAGGTTTCTCCAACGGTACCGGTAAGAACATTTTTGGTCCTTTGAACCGGATACGGGCCGGTTGACCGTTGGAATTCGGAGAAACCTGAGGAAATCGGTATCGTGCGCGGGACAATAGTGCAGGGTGGCTTTAGTATCGGCCATCGTTATTGGATTGTGGTCATCATCGACCAGTGAACAATTGGAACTTTTATTGGCTTGGCGCCATCGTGAAGTGCAGTGTCCTTAGCTTGAAGCCGTCTTGAAAGCAGTGCAAATCCGGAAGAATCCATCGACATCTCAAGAAGAAGATCATCGGTACCGGAGAAGGAAGTGACCGATTCTTGCCGTCATCAGAGGATCGATTGATCCTAGGATACCGTTGCAGTGGGCAGTTATCGACAGAAAAGCTGTATGAGTTAAGAGGGAAGTATAAAAGCATGAGTGATTTGATCTGTGGTGGCATCATGCATGAGATGCGCACCGTTTGATTCGTGGGTGAATTGAATAAATAAAAGTGGTATGCTACAATGCCAATCAACATCGATTTAGTTGCATGCGGTTTTCTTTCTGGAATATGATCCTTGTGTCCTCTCGATTGACGGTCTTGGTTTCTGCTGGCGTTTTCTGGCTTGTTGTTCGCTCGGTTGGTTCCCCTGCTGCAGTCAACCTATTCGTATGTCACTGTCATCCCGTGGGACGTTGAGGAATCGCGAAATAATCGAATTGCTGTTTAATAGTGTTAAAAGTGATTTGTGAATATAACTTTCAATTTTCATTGATTGATTGAATCAATCACAGTGCGGACGTAGTTCAAACGCAAAAAAAGTGGTGGTGATTCTTATTCACTGTGAACTGTGACGACTAAGTGTTGATTAGACTATTTGACGATTGATTCAATTCAATTAGTGTTGCTTAAACAGACAATAAGTGCTTAACAATAATAGACGGAGAGTGCTAAATAAAAGATGGCGAGTGAGCTGAAGGAGTTGAAGCGGCAAGCGCGGCAGCTACAGAATACCTTCGATGGGGTGAGGCGCTTTATCGATAGGTTCAAGAAGGAGAAGCACTACTTACACATCGACACCAGGCTGGAGATGCTGGAGGCGGCCATGGCGAAATTCTATGCGATTCGGTCAAAAATCGAAGAGGTATCGGAAGGAATCGACGAAAAAGGAGTAGCAGAATCGAAGGAAAGTTCCGAGGAACGAACTGCCAGATTGGAGATTCTGGCCGAACGGCGATGTAAAGAAAGCGCAGAAGTAATTGCGGAAACCGAAGACGTTTATTGTGATCTGCGTTCGTCCTTGCGATCGTTAAAGAACGAATCCACTCCAGGAACTGCACCCGCAGTACAGACTCCAGTTGCTTCGCTACCAGCAGTTAATCCTACATCGACAGTGAAGTTGCCAGAACTGCGATTGCCAAGCTTCAGCGGTCGTCTTCGAGAGTGGGTTACTTTTCGAGACATGTTCCAGAGCTTAATCCACCGTAACCGTCAGCTGTCCGACATGGACAAGTTTAGTTATTTAAGGTCATCGTTAGTGGGTGAAGCATTGCAGGAAGTTACAGCACTGGAAATGACATCAGCAAACTACGCAATCGCCTGGGATTTGCTGCAGAAACGCTACGAGAATCGAAAGCTTATAGTGAAGGCCCATCTAGATGCTCTGTTTGCTGTAGAGCCGATGAAGCGCGAAAGTTACGAAGCGCTGAATCACCTACTCAGCGAATATGATCGGAACCTTCAAATGATGGAGAAAATTGGGGAGCATACCGCTAACTGGAGCACCATCCTGGTTCATATGGTGTGTTCCAGATTAGATGCGACAACGCTTCGCTATTGGGAGTCGCATCATTGCTCCAAGGAGGTTCCCAAGTACGAAGAACTCATCGAATTTCTGCGAAATCAGTGTTCTGTGCTCCAGTCAATTGCTCCAGAAAAACCTTCCACCAACACCGAATTCCGCAAACCGAAAACAACTGTGAGTCATGCCTCGATGCAGTCTTCGAATCGATGTCCTTTTTGTGGAGAATCCCAGCATTCAGCGTTTAGATGCCTGCGGTTCCTGAAAATGAAAGTGCCTGAACGCTACGAGAAGGTGAAAAAGTGTGGCCTATGCTTGAACTGTTTCTCTTCGTCGCATCTAGTTCGTTTCTGCACGAAAGGTGTCTGCCGACACTGCCAACGGAGGCACCATACACTTCTTCATTCCGGTGCAACAGAAGGCGGAGCAGCTGCTACATCGTCACAGATCGGTTCCTCCGTCCCACAAGAACAAACACGAACACAAAGAGCGAATAACCAACAAACACAGCCACACGCCCAGAACCATGCCACACCAAGTCAAGGTCCAGGACCCAACACAAGTTCATTCCCAATCGCAAGCACACATTCACACCCACAACCCACCACAGATCGTACTCCCTCTCATAACACTAACTCACTGCCGGTGAGCATCAATACTCCATCTCGTCCAGTTCTGTTGTCCACCGCCCTAGTGCGCATAACAGACCAATTTGGAAACATGCAGCTTGCAAGAGCGCTTCTTGACTCATGCTCCGAATACTGCTTCATCACTCGGAGTCTTTGCCAGAAGCTTCAACTAGTAGGATTGCCTGATCACCTGTCTATAGTCGGTATTGGGGGCACTTCTACGAAATCATCAAGAACGGTGAGCGCAACCGTAATGCCGCGGTCGCTGAAAATCTCCTCCTATGCGGAGCACATTCAGCTACATGTCCTTCCCAAGCTGACATCCGATTTGCCGACCGAATACGTAAATGTGCAGCACTTGGCGATTCCAGAGCACCTGATGTTGGCAGATCCTACGTTCTTTGAGCCTGGATCAATCGATATGATCATCGGTGCTGAGTATTATTACGATTTACTGGCGGAAGGCAAGATCAAACTATGCGACGGTGGACCCACTCTTCATGAAACCGTTTTTGGATGGGTTGTCTCTGGCCGTGTACCTGGATCATCTACAGTAGCACAACGAACCCATTCTCACCCTATCACTTCTCCTGATCTCAACGATCTGCTCACCAAATTTTGGGAGCTCGAGTCTTGCCACTCTGGAGGCACGTTGTCCGTGGAAGAATCAGCGTGTGAAGAGATATTCGAACGAATTATCATTCGCAATGAAGTTGGTAGATTCGTAGTCACTCTACCAAAGAAGAAAGCCGTCATTCAAGTATTGGATGGCTCCAAGGCCACAGCTTTAAAGCGATTTTGTGGGCTGGAGTGTCGACTTGCAACCAACAGTGCCCTAAAGGAGGCGTATTTTACCTTCATCGAGGAATACAAATCCATGGGCCATATGGAAGAAGTACCAGAAGGAGAAGAACCTGTCTATTATTTGCCACATCACACTATAATGAAGCACGGCCACAAAACTCCGGGTCGTGTTCTACGCTTCTTGCCTCACGACGACAGGAATCTCCTCAAATGATGGGCTGATGGTAGGACCAGTTGTCTAAGACGATCTGCATGCCATCGCCCTACGCTTTCGGTTTTGCAGGCATGTACTCGTCGCAAAAATGTACAGGATGGTAGGCGTTCGCCATGCGGACCAGTTACTCCAGTGCATCCGTTGGATATCGTGCCCTGATGATCCGGTCAAATCGCACAAGTTCACCACAGTCACCTATGAAACGTTTCTGCAACGCTTAGGAAGCGAAGGCGAAACTACACATCCTATAGCCGCAAATATTGTCAAGAATGACTTTTACTTCGCTGTCTTATTAACGGGAACAGATAAACAAGACGAAGGCAAGGCTCTCGTAGCTGATTTAATAGATCTGACAAACTCAGCCGGTTTAATCTTGCGAAAATGGAGCTCCAGTAGCAACGAGTTATTTTCTGTCATTCCTATTGGGCTTCGGGATGAGCGGACTTCTTTCAAACTGGACTCGTCAACTTCTGCAGTAAAAACGCTTGGTTTGATTTGGGAGCCAGCAGCCGACATCTTCCGATTCACCATACCAAACCTAGGATCAGAGACAAGTATTACCAAGAGAATCGTATTGTCGGAGCTAGCAAAGATTTTCTTCCCACTCGGGTTGATTGGTCCGGTAGTTGTACAAGCCAAAATTTTCCTGCAAACTTTATGGAAGCAGAAATGTGACTGGGACGATTTGCTACCGGAGGAGCTACAGGGGATCTGGGCCGAATTTCGAAGGAATCTCATGGCATTGGATACTCTCACCGTACCCCGTTGGGTGTCATTCTCCAACGATCTTGCCACGGTAGAGTTGCATGGGTTCTGTGACGCATCAAATGCCGCTTATGGTGCCTGTCTCTATCTTCGATGTATCACTAGCGATGGTACAATAACTGCTCGGCTTATCACCGCCAAGTCAAGGGTTGCACCACTGGAAGACCTGAAGCGGAAATAGAAAGTCCTATCAACACCCCGACTCGAACTTTCCGCAGCTCTTTTATTGAGCCATCTATACGAAAAGGTCCGCCATAGCGTTCAGATTACGTTCCAACCGTTCTTTTGGACAGACTCGACAATCGTCAAGTATTGGCTGGCTTCTCCACCATCTCGCTGGCAAATCTTCGTTGCAAATCGTGTTTCGGAGATCCAGCACATTACTAGCAGCGGCGTATGGAACCATGTTGCTGGTGCAAATAATCCCGCAGATATTATCTCGCAAGGAATGACTCCGCACAGTTAAAATACGAAACGTTGTGGTTTGAAGGCCCACTCTGGTTGCGGCAGGATCGTGCAACGTGGCCCAGCTGTACAGTCCCTCTACCAGACATCGAACAAACCCTTTTAGAAGAAAGATCAACTGTTGCGCTGCCAGCTCGAGCGAAATTGCCAAGCGAATTATTCGCTCTTCGATCTTCGTTCACTGATCTCGTTAGATTAGTTGCATACATCCGTCGATTCGTTCACAACTGTTCACCAAACAACCTCGCCAGCAAACGTTCAGGGACAATCAAGCTGCAGGAGCTGAACGAAACGACTGAAGTATTAGTTCGCCTAGCCCAGGGGGATAGCTTTCCCGAAGAAGTAGCAGCCTTGTCTCGCAGTCGAGAAGTAAAAACTTCGTCCAAGATTCATGCGCTCAATCCTATTATGGTTGGGAAACCGATTCGAGTTGGCGGCCGGCTTGCTCATGCATCTATCCCGGAGAGTCGCAAACATCCGATGATTTTACATCATCGTCATCCGTTTACCAAATTAGTCGTGGAACACTACCACCGTAAACTTTTCCACGCTGGTCAGAAGCTACTGGTAGCTTCGGTAAGAGAAAAATTCTGGCCCACAAACGCACGCGATGTGGCTCGCACTGTCTGCCACAAGTTTGTAAAATGCTTCCGGAACAAGCCAACTGTACACGAGCAACTGATGGCCGATCTCCCGTCCGTTCGAGTCAACCCTGCAGCCGTTTTTCTGAAGGTTGATGTAGATCTGTGTAGTCCATTCTACATCAAATATCCAATTCGTCGCAGCACACCAGTGAAATGTTTCGTGGCGATATTTGTATGTCTGGCAACGAAAGCCGTTCACATGGAGGTTGTAGGGGATTTCTCGATGTAAGCTTTCCTTTCAAGGGATTCGTTGCGATTCGTGGAAAACCTCAGGTGGTCATGTGCGATAATGCCACCAATTGTGTAGGGGCCAACAGAGAATTGGAAGAGTTGCGCCTCCAGTTCCTAGACCAGCAGTTTCAACATACCGTAGTTCATACAGCCGAGGATGAAGGAATTCAGTTCAACTTCATTCCGGCCCGTTCGCCAAATTTTGGCGGACTATGGGAGGCTGCGGTAAGGTTGTTTAAGTCCCACTTTCGTAAGGTCGTTGGGAACCAGCAGCTAAGCTACGACGAGCTACACACTATAGTTCAGCAAGTCGCGGCGATTTTGAATTCACGCCCGCTAACTCCTCTCACTAGCGACCCCAACGATTACGCTGCACTGACCCCAGGACACTTCCTCGTAGGAAGACCTCTGACGGCAATTCCGGAACCCGATCTCCAGGAGATACCGGAAAATCGCTTGTCCGCCTGGCAGCAATCACAAGATTTCGTGCAAAAACTTTGGCGAAAGTGGAAGACCCAATATCTTTCGGACCTGCACAACAGGACCAAATGGACCAAAAAGCGCAACAATATCAAGATCGACACTATGGTTTTAGTCAAGGAGGATAACCTACCTCCACTAAAATGGAAATTGGGACGAGTGGCAGAAATCTACACCGGTGCGGATGGAAACGTCCGAGTGGTGGACGTTCGTACCAAAGATGGGATGTTCAAGAGAGCCATTTCCAAAATCTGCGTTCTTCCAATTAAGGATAACGCACCCACAGACGAAGAGCAATAAACACTTCCATCAATGGTGCCCCGGAACCGCAAAGGTCTTCTTAACGAGGGCCTCCGCTTTCCAGTTAAGTGTTTGTATTTTATTATGTTTCAAAAAGCTCATGGAATGTTCATCCCCCATAGCCATCCGTCGGTTCCCTTTGGGGACTCCGGCCATCTGGAAGACGACGTTCTATTCTCTGGTCCACGCTGTTCCATTCCGTCAATCATCGTTTCTGGGTTCTTCATCGTTTCTGGTTACCGTCAAGCATGCTCCATTTCTGATGTCCATGTCGTTCGTCCTGCAATCAAAAAATCGTTGTGACGTCAATTCATTCGATCCGTTAAGAAATAAACATACTATCGTCGAAGGTCATAGCACTCCAGCTCCAACAAATCAACACCGAGCATTTGGTACCCTTGTTCGGCATCGCTGCAAACGAAATTGACGAGTCATCCACAGGGCCTGATCAACCCGATCGGAGGGCAAGTCATCACCGTCGCAGCCTCGTAGTAGTCATAGTAGACCGCTCCTGACCGTTCTCGTTCAATTGGGGCGATGAATCCATCATCGTCATCAGTGCATAGGGCACTCCCGGGGGTCACCTGGCATGGTGGCCTCCGTTCCAGGCAAGTTCTGTTATAGTTCTTATTTTCATGGTAAAAAGCATCCTCTCATTTCTAGCGGCGATTGATGTCAGCATTCAGCAACGAAGGACGAACGATCTCGATAATTCCATCGCAGCCACCCCGGTGGCGATACGTTTCGACAATCTGCCTTTGTAGACAACGGAAGATGGACAGCTCAGCGCAGAAACTCCCAGACAGAAGCCACCGTTCAATCGTATCGAGAAATTGGACGGTTCGAGTATCAGAGCAGCAAGCAACACTCCACAGAAACCACCAGAAGGTTATCATCGAAGCCGTCGTCAGTGTCGTCGTTGTGATGCACAACTTGCATCGTGAGAGCGATATCCCATCCAACGTCGCCTCATGGACAACAGTCAGCATTAAATGAGTCAAGCACTTGAATAATTCAGTAGTACATAAAAATAGCGAAGTAAAAACAAATCCAGCAGTAGGTAGCAGATAGCATTTGAACAGCACAGTAACAACAGTGTCGGTAGAAATATTTTGCCTAGTTTTAGATTGAAATCCTTATGATTTCAAGGCGGCCGGCATGTTCAGAAGTAAGTAATGCAGTAGAACTGACAACCAAACATCATCCACATTGTCGGAGTATTCTTACTCTCTTTGCTCTTATCACTATCAATATACGTACTCCTACCTATAGATGCTAATGTAGCTAGGCACCGATCGTCCGCGATCGGTTATAGGCGCGCAAGATATTCACCACGCTGACCCTGCGTATCGTGTTATATACTCAGGGCAGCTCAGTTAGTCTTCGATCGTGAATGCAAAAGCATCGAATTAAATTGTGTCAATCCCAATGAGCTCAATACAGTTTCGCGAATAAATTGGTGTCGTCTTTGAACTTTAACACGCGCATTTCAGTGGGAATGAAAATTCTGAATCATCTCCGAAATACAGGTTTCTCCAACCGTACCGGTAAGAACAAAGTTAATTGCCTATTTTCGGGAATCAAAACCACCCGACTTGGACATTAATTTACAATGTTGTGAAAACTCATGTGTGAATATGTACGTTAAGTGGATGATATTGATTTGGAAAATGTATTGGAGGTAACCACTTTCCCTTCGATGGAACTCGAACCCATGACCCTACAGTACGCTGGACTGGTGCTTTAACCAACTAAGCAACGAAGGACCTCCGTTGGCCTTCGCAACCTAGCGGCTATTGAACGAGCTCGAGATTCCCAAATTGGACGCATAGTCAAATCACTCGCAATCCATTTCTCAAGCCAACACTACCACATGTGTATACTGCCGCTAACCGCAAGTCAGACTTATCTGGATATAGCGTCCATATACAGATAAGCCTGACTTGCGGTTAGCGGCAGTATAGTACACGTTCACATTAGAGGAACGTTAGTATTTAGAATGTCTGGCGGCTGTACACATTCTTCATCAGCAACTGTACTGATCAAGTGAGGTTGTGTAAGCTATTTGCCAGTCGGTCGTTAACTTTGATCGAACTGAACCTGAGTTGCGTGCTCTTGCCTACGCAATGCGGTCGGGTCTGAGCTTGGTATTTTAGTTTTTTGGGTATTTTATTTTTATTTTTGAATGAATCGGAATCTTTTTCCAGAAATTATCTTCTATTTCCAGCCTTTATCCAATTCTCTGCTCAATGTTAAATTTGCATCTTTTTCTTCCAACATTCGTACTAGATAGCCAGCCCATTGTCATTCTACCATATTTTAAAGGATTCATAATATTTTCCTCTAGATACACTGTCTCATATTTTTGTGGTACACATCACATTTTGCTTTAACCCTTGTGTGGCCGGCTGGGTACCCGGGTACCTTTTTGGGATTCAATTCGCGATATCTAAATGAATTTTCATAGTAAGAGGTTGAAACTCTGTCATATCCACAATAATGACCGCCAAATTCGATTGTACGGGTTAACTGAAATTTTGATTAAGGAGGGGTGGAGGGAGGGGTTCCGACATATTTTTACCCTTTAAATGACCGGCAGGGTACCCGAGTACCCACGAAACTAAAATGCTTATATGTTAGGCAATTTTTAACCGTTTTCAATCATTTTGGGCTCATTCGATTCAGAATTTTGTCCTTTATCATGTCCTTTATCATTGGACCAGGCCGGGCCGGACATGGATCAACGGGAAATCCGAATTTTTAGGGACATATCCTGCATAGATTTTGATAGGTAAATAGCAATATGGGTATCAAACTTCTTGATAATTCATCAGTAGGTTGATGATTTGGGTCCATCAGACGTGCAGATCTTCAATTGGCCATTCCAGAACAGGTTCCTCAAGGGGTCGTAGGTAGCCATGGACATTTTTCAATGGAACCTCAACAATATGGGCATCAAACTTCTTGAAATTGCCTCAGCAGTGTGTTTCTGATTGTTTTAGAGCCACCAGACGTGCTGACTTTATAGTTTCCATTGCAAGACAGGACCTCGTAGGGTGTTAAGTGGCCATAAATACTTTTCAATATAAATAAAAAAAAAATAAAATAAAAAAAAAATAAAAAAAAAAATAAAAAAAATAGAAAGCTGCAGTTTTTTGTAATCCGTGGTTGAGAGCCAAATCATTGCAAGGACTACCCTCTGACACCAGAAGGCAACTAAGTGGACCACTGAAAGCTCCGAAACATCTGGAGAAGTTGCCGATTCTGAAAGTTTATCTTAGAAAACTGAGACTTTTTAGGATTTTAGTGTTGTAGCAATGAACGAACAAAATCAATACAAGGACTACTCATTCATCCCGGATGGCCACTAAGTGGTTTTAGAAAGTTCTGGAACATCATGAGAAATGACCAGGTGTAGAAGAGGTTTAGGGTCATTTGGCCGAACGCCATTTGGCCGTTTGGCGGAATAGTTGAAATACGTTTCCTTACGAAGTGAGTAGTGAGAAGGAAAAAGGAAGAAGGAAGAAGAAAGAAGGAAGAAGGAAGCAGGAAGAAGGAAGAAGGAAGAAGGAAGAAGGAAGAAGGAAGAAAGAAGAAGGAAGAAGGAAGAAGGAAGAAAGAAGAAGGAAAAAAGAAGAAGGAAGGAGGAAGGGAAAAGGAAGAAAGAAGAAGGAAGATGGAGGAAGGAAGAAGGAAGAAGGAAGATGAAAAAATAAAGAATGAAGAAGGTAGAAGAAAGATGTAAGAAGGAGAGAGGAAAAAGAAAGAAAAAAAACAAAAACGAAGGAAGAAGGAATAAGAAATAAAAAAGAAGGGAAAAGGAAGAAGGGAAAAGGAGAAGAAGGGCTAAGGAAGAAGGACGAACGAAGAAATAAGAAGGAATAAGGAAAAAAGAAAAAGGAAGAATGACGAAAGAAGAATGAAGAAGGAAGAAAAACGAAGGAGGAAGGAAGAGGGAAGAAGGAAGAAGAAAGAAAGAAGAAGTGAGAAGAAAGAAGGAAGCAGAAAGAAGGAAGAAGGAAGAGGAAAGAAGGAAGAAAGAAGAAGGAAGGTAGAGGACGGAAAAAAGAAGAAAGAAGAAAGAAGGAAGAGGGAATAAGGAGGAAGGAAGAAAGAAGAAAGAAGAAGGAAGTAGGGAGAAGGACCACTCGTAAACTAAGGTATTTAACTATTCGGCCAAACGGCATTCGGCCAAACGACCTGTTCGGCCAAACGGCATTCGGCCAAATGGCCTAACACCGTAGAAGATTATATTTTGAAGTTGCGATTTTTTTATAAATCTATTGTTGGCGTAATGCCAGTTCTGGGAATCCTAAAAACTATTACTTGTTGTAGCATTGACGATCATTGCATTGACCATTGCACCACCATTGGTCATCTGGCGCTGAATGTCCGGAACACCCATAGTAAAGACAAATTCTTGAAAATCGTTCTAGAATACAGTGGTTTGTTATGAATGTGAGAGCAAAACTACGCTAAATGATCCTCCGGGAACTCCGGAACATTCTGAGAAAAGGGCCAAATTTTAAATTCATCCTCATAAACCGTACTGTTTCACAAAACGATTTATGCATCAGAATGAGAGCAATATCATTTCAAGAACTAAACGTTGACCCCGGGAGGCCACTAAGTGGTGCTCCAGCTCAGGAATAGCCGAAAAGGTAATCAATTCTAGAAACTCGCCCTAGAAAGCTGCGACTTTTTTTGTAGTTGTGTGCGATCAAAATCAATTCGAGGATCATTCATTGACACCGTGTGGCCGTTAGGTGAACATCTGGAAGCTTCGGAACTTTCGAAGATGTGCCAATTTTTAAGTCGTCCTAGAAAGTTGTGAGTTTTTAGATATCGCTTGTTGAGAAATGTGAGAGCATAATTGATGCAATCTAAACAATACATCCAATAATACTGCGACTTTCAATAAATCGTTCGTTCACTTCAAGTGGTGGAATAAAATGTGATAGTTCTAAATCGTCTTATGACAAGTGAAGACACTCCACTAGAAGCTGCGCCACACATTTTTTCTAATTTCCTATCGAGAATTGTACGTAGCACTTTTCGCTCGAAAACCACAAAAGCTTTCCAGTCCACCTCTTTTTACATCCTACCGAATCAGAGAAAATTTCAAGGTTAAAAAATTTCAAACTTCCATTTACTTCCACTATAATCATTAATTCCACTATAGATTATACTGGAAGTAAATTTGGAAGTAAATGCAAGTAATTCCACTATAGATTATAGTGGAAGTAAATGGAAGTTTGAAATTTTTTAACTTTGTAACATTTTCCCCTAAGACGCTCAATATTAATTATTTCAGAGAAAATTTCGTTTCCAATATTCGAGGAAGGCCCTATTCGCAACAGGAAACGTCATTGCCACATGTCACATGTCATATGTTCAAAGATAAACAAATTCTTCAACAACTTCCCCATCAAGAACAACCTCAGCACTTCACTCAATCGTACGCTGCTTTGAAATCAATAGACAGAAGGTGAGTCTGCAAGTTGTAATCCCGAAATTCATAAAGGATCATCTTCAGGCTAAACATCTCATCCGTCGACATCTCATCGGCCTTCACGGCCAGACAGGTAGATTTTGAAACTGGAACGACGAAACTGATTAGACTAGCCAGTTTCTTCATCTACTGAGAGAGCGCATTTAGTTAGAGATTTTTGTTTCACACAGATTATCAGTGGATTCAGAATGCAAGTCAATGTAGGGAAGGGGGTGGAAATGATGATGCAATCACTCGCCCACTGCAAGCCGAATGTACCTCTGTTCGTACGGAATTTATTGGAATTTTTGGGTTAAGGTTCGAGAGGCAGAAGTCCGTCTTGGTTAACGATCTGTCAATGTTATAGATAGAAAGCAACTGATGGAATTTCTAATTGGATGTAGGAAACGAGCTCTTTAGTTCATTTCCAATTCTAGCCGAAACGGCTAGAATTGTCAAGTTGAAGTCATAGGAAAAGAAATGAAAATGGTATGGAAGTCCATTCCCAGTTCTAGCGATTGCTAGAAATAAATATAAATAAAGATACAAAGTAGGAGAATGGAACGGACTTTGGATTTAACCCACGACTTCCTGGGTATGAGGCAGAAGCAGTAGCCATATGACTACCAAGCCCGCTCTCTTCTCCTTCTTTTTTTACTTTGTTACAAAATACATTGTTCACGATTACGGAACTGTTGAAAACAAAATGTAAGAAATGACGATAGCTTCGGGAATTCCGGTATTTCAGGAGGACTTCTTAGTGGCCACTCGGGATCAATGAATGATATTCGCAATCTCGCGCTTAGAATCATAAGGGCGTAACTGTATTGATCGATTTATCTTCGACGTCCTTTTATCAATGTAGTGAATTGCGGTAGTTTGCCGAAGGTTCATGGTTGTAATGAAGGATGATTGCATCTTCTACCTGAAGCAAATATAAAATCGATGAAGAGAAATCGATCAATACAGTTACGCCCCTATGATTCTAAGCGCGAGCAAAGACTCTGCTTCTATACTGCTATTACAAACGATTTTCGAAAGTTTCTAGAACGAACTGCAATAATTGACCACTGCTCCGGATGATTCGGAGCTTCCCCCTGTCCCCCTGGAGTCAGTTAATGGCCCTGGAAATTACTTTTCAACGGATTGTTTATAAGAAAAGGCGCAAATTTCTAGAACAAACTTTCGTAGTATCAGATAGAGGCCACCTAGGATCGAAGAGTAGTGCATGTATTGGTTTTGATATGACAATGTTAAAACAAACGGTTTATGAAGAGTCACATCTGTTCAGAAGAATTTCTGGAATCGATCATATCTCCGAGTGTCCGGAATCTTATGGTTGATCTCCTGCTGGTCACCCGGCGTCAATGAGTGGTCCTTGCATTTATTTTGCACTCACATTGCTAGATAAATTGATTTAAAACAATGAAAAATCCCTGTGTTTTGGCTTTTCTGGTCATAGAATTTATAAAGCGGAGTGATTCTACAACATCCGACGTTTCGACCCTTGGTTTGGGCCCAATGGTTTAAAACAATGAGCTCTGAAAATGTTATTGAACATTCTTGACTCCTCGGGGAACCTATTCCGGAATTGGAGATCCGGGGTGAACTTGTTTGATGAACCCAAATAGATCAGAAATAAACGCTTGAGACAATTTCAAGAAGTTTGACACCCATATTGTTGGGGTTCCAATGAGAAATAATTTTGGCCAACCCCGGCACCCGGGGAACCTGTTCCAGAATGGCCACTCCTGAGTCAACTTGTCTGATGAGCCTAGGATCATTGAGGACATACGCAAGAGTTTATTTCATGGAAATTGATACCCATTTTGTTGATGTTCCATTGAACAATGTTCATGGCCACCTATGATCCCTCGAGGAACCTTTTCTGGAATGGTCAATCGAAAATCTGCACTTCTGATAGACCCAAATCGATAAGAATCAATCTACTGATGAAATTTCTAGAAGTTTGATATCCGTATAGCTGATTAGCTATCGAAATCCACGATCAGTATCATTTATGCAGGACATGTTCCTGGAAATCCGGATTTTCCAGGAATCGAATTGACCGGATCGGTTCATCTTTATAGAAGAGAAAATTCTGAATCGAATAAGCCCAAAATTGTTGAAATCGGTTGTAAATTTCCAGAGATATAAGCATTTTAGTTTCGTGGGTACCCGGGTACCCTGCCGGCCTGTTAAGGGTGTTTTTTTGCCGGTCACACAACGGTTAAAACCACAAAACCGTCTCATAATTTCCATGCTTCATGTTCCGGATGCACTAATGTTTTATATGGAGCTAATTTTATTCCTGTATGTATGTTACGGAAGGTAAACTGCTTCTACACGCTCGACAGTCTCATATTTGATCATGATTTTATGGGCAGTAAACTGGTTACTTACGTCTTAAACCATTTTCGCAGCAGCAATACGTCTTTCAACTTTACGGAAAACATCCTAAGTAATAATTGTGGCTTTATAATGTTCTTGAAGATATTATACGTACATTACCAGGGAACTGCTAAGCATGTGGCTGAAAATAAAAAAAACTTAAATTAAATTTCCAAAAAACAAAAGTGACTATTATAAGTAACAGAAAATAATTGAACTATTCGGAATTATAAAATTGACATAGACGGAACAGAAATTGAAGTTGTAGTTTTTAAATACCCAGGAGTTTACATTGACCATAAATTAATATTTAAGGAACACATTGACGACCAATTGATTAAAAAAGTTGCTTAAAATATGGAATGTTTGTCCGTTTGAAAAGTCAGTTGACATTTCGGAGTAAGATATTTCTCCACAAGACTCTGGTGGCACCACATATTGACTACTATTCATCCGTATTATTTATTGCCAGTGATTGCCAAGATTACAGAGATTACAAAATAAGTTCATGCAGCACATTCTCAACTGTGATAAATATACTCCTGTTTTGTGCATGCTAGATGCCTTACGTATGCCTTACAGGCTTTCGATCAAAGAACGTATTATGTTTAACGTACTGACAATGATTTATAAATTAAAGTTCAATCTTCTGCCTGAATACTTGACGAATATTATTATACGTGGACGAAATATACATACATAGAGTACTCGACAGATTCTTCTTCTTCTTATTGGCATTACATCCCCACACTGGGACAGAGCCGCCTCGCAGCTTAGTGTTCATTAAGCACTTCCACAGTTATTAACTGCGAGGTTTCTAAGCCAGGTTACCATTTTTGCATTCGTATATCATGAGGCTAGCACGATGATACTTTTATGCCCAGGGAGGTCGAGACAATTTCCAATCCGAAAATTGCCTAGACCGGCACCGGGAATCGAACCCAGCCACCCTCAGCATGGTCTTGCTTTGTAGCCGCGCGTCTTACCGCACAGCTAAGGAGGGCCCCTTAACTCGACAGATTAACGATCTACAATTTGTTCCATTGACAATGGCATGTACTCAAAAATCAGTATATTAGGGTAAATGATATATTTTGGACATGTACATATTTTGGACAAGCCTGAGCTTCTTCGATCAATTTTAGATAATGTGTAGGAAAATTTTTATCGAAAATATGATCATTGCATACTTTTACCTCAACTCTAGCGGCTCCTGATGAGAATTCACAAATCAACTCGTATTTATCTTTAAAATTATCTAAAATGTAAAGCTTTCTATCAAAGTGCCTGCTGGACGCCAGTATGCAGGAGAACATGCATTATAGGACTCTTCGTAACATGCACCTGAAACACGTTTAAGTTGGTTCAAACGGCAATTTTGAGGTTTTGCGGCCAAAGTTTGATTGTAATTGAGATATACTAACATATTCCAATCGCTTAACATGAACTTGAGACGGATGAAAAAGGAGTGACCAAAATGAAGTTATGTTTTTATGCATCAGACGTTTATTGGTCACCCCATGTACAGTACATGGATGAACCATTAATTGCCAAATTTTAGGCTGTTTTCAATGATATCGATAAGATTGCGAAACAATGTTAATTTCTGGTTTAATCTATGTCAGTTAAGCAAATAAATGCATTTAAATGAATGTGGATACGTGTAGGTAAGTCATACCATTGAGATCTGTAGGTGGCCATTTTTAAATTAGGAGAAAATGACTCTGTCCAAAATATATGCATTTTCCATGTCGAAATTATATATTTGATGTCCAAGAAGAAAATATTTCAGTTCGCAGTATATCACAGTTTACACCTAGTAAACGTAATTTACTCAAAAATTGGGCAATGGATACGCAAGACTAATCATAGGTTATGTATTTGGATGAACCTATTGGTTTTCAATTGTTTTATACTATTCAACCTCGATATATTTTATAATGAATGTCCTATGCTTGTCCAAGATACATCATTTACCCTACTAAACGTCTTTGGTTAAGGTGGGGCGTTTTTGTCCAGGCACTTGTTGAAATCCATTCTTTCACGACTTTCGAAAAAAGTTCATTGCGTGTTCTCTGTAATATTTTATATGACTAATCACAAGCAATGCATTTGCGATTTTTTGGACTAACAAATAACACCCAAAGTTTGCATAAATTGCGTTGAAAATGAAAGGCTATTAAAGGTGTTGTCTTAGGGGGGACGAGCTCGGTGGTCTAGTGGCAACCGATTCTGCCTTATAAGCAAGAGGTCGTGGGTTTAATTCCAGTCTCGTCCATTTCCTTCTTTGTATTTCTATCTTAGTTCTTTCTGTGTTTCACGTTCTACCAAAACGATTCCTACTGTTAAGACTCTTAACACAATCCTAAAATCTCCCGTGGCACCTATGAGAGGTCGTAGAGTTCTCTGCATCTTTCTTAAGTAGGTGTCCAACTAACCATCCTTCCCGTTCCTCAGCATTCGCAAGGACGTGGCCAGGACAGATATCGACTATTGGCGAGGGCATTGCTTCCATCTAAGAGATAGTGATAAGTCCCAAATCATTATCTGTGGTAACGGATGAAAGTGATGCCTACTCTCGTATAATAGTCTTGGCTTGTACCACCTACGAATTTGTGAGAATTGCTCAATGCTAATGCTAATAATTAAAGGCGTTGTCTTAGGGGGCATATTATACCTTAAAAGCCGTAAGGTATGCAATTATAATGTGCTGCTTCAAAAGAATATTGTATGCTGTATTTTGACAACGAGTGCTTCAAATATTTCCCAACAAAGTTTTGGTTAACCGTGTCGCTATAGGTACTAATGAAAATAGTGAATGTGATATGAATGCTATAATGAAAAAAACTCTTAAGCCTGCCTAAGTGGCTGCTAAAAAACGAGTCAAAGTGATTTTTCACGTCGGTATTGCGTTTATCAGTTTAAGACGTGCAAGAATCTTGCATAATGTAACTATAATAAGCTTGATATACTTTTTTTTAAAAAGCAGTGATAAATATCTCTCTACAAAACGATGTTCTTCTTCTTCAATGGCTCTAGATTCCAACTGGAACGTGGCCGGCTTTTCAACTTAGTTCTCTACTAGCATTTTCTCAGTTATTAATTGAAAGCTTTTCTATGCCCGCCATTGCTTGAGTATGTATCTTGTGTGGCAAGTACAATGGATACACTCTGCCCAGGTTGTCGAGAATGTTTCCCACCCGAAAACATCCTAGACCGGACCAAGAATCGAACTTGCCGGATTGGCAATCCTACGCCTTTGCTCGCAAGGCTACTGGAGTCCCCACAAAACGATGTATTATCGCTGAATAATTGATTGATTTGCGTGATGAGCCAACGGTACAACCAGGGCTAACATTACCTCTCGTTACCCTAAGTAACATTTTGTCTAACTGAATACGTTGAACATGAAAAAAATACGTTTCAATTGTAAATATCAACAGTTCAAGCATATAAATGTCAAAACTGCTTTGAATTATAAGTCTTCGTATTTTCAAATCAAACGTAATAAGATATAACTTTTTTAATTCATGCTCGATGTAGTAATCATACGTAGCATTAAACACCATAGCGAAAAAAAAAACGATTGTGTCATATTATGTGCCATTTCTATACATAGCTACCATTTCCCCAGTGTGCCGGAACCTTATAGCACTCAAGTGCTATCAAAGAGCTTGTAATAAAATTATTCCTTTCTTGAAAGGGAATCCATTGTACAAATACCACCGCAAAAGAATGCGCGGTCGAGCGGCAAACAAGTTGTTTGCCACCTACCCCACCCACCCACTGCACAGTGTGCAAATTCGAGCCAAAAAACGGACGCAATTCAACCACGGTATGTACATATCTGGAGATTACCTTGAAAAAATCACAAAAATCCATAGAATCTGATGGTGCCGACCCCTTTGCTGTTAGAATACTGGAAGTGTCCTATTTTGTCCAATTTCCCCTACAAATAGAGGATTTTGCTAATGCATTTGTTGACATCAATCGAAAAGACAGGGAAAACCTTGACTTGTGTTATGGAAATATCATAATAGGCCTCCCATATATTTTTGAACACGGATAAGTGTCTCATTTTGTCTAATACCCCCTATAAAATGCTTCAGATGATACACATTTAAGATTCGAGGAGATCATCAAATGAGTTACTGTCAGTTATGGAATTCAGGACGATGAAATAGTGTTATCTCCGGACAATTCACTGGGAATCTGTTTAGTGTCTGTTTTTGTCTGATGCCCCCTATAATTTAAAAATATTTTCAATAGTATAACATCAAATCAATTTTCATTTTAGGAAAATGTACTAAGATCCTTGAAGACTATTGTAGGCATATCAAAAGGCTATTCCTTTTTTGCAGGGTCCCTTCAGTGTCTCATTTTGTCCAATATCCCTTATACATTGAACCTTTTTTTTTACAATTTATCAGAACACACAAATTGAAAGCTCGAGAAAATTTTGTGAAAATCGGTGAATTATCTGGACAAAGAAATTTGACTTTTCCTAGAGGTTGAATAGTGTCTGATTTTGCCAAATATCCCCTATAGTTGAATGAAATTTTTAAATCAGATAGAGCAAATCAATAGTTATTAATTGGCATCTTTGTTTACTTAGTGGACATATTAAAGAGAGGTTCTTTTTTTCTTTTTTAGAGTGCATCGTCCAGTGTCTCATTCTGTCTAATACCCCCTATACATTGAAATTCTTTTAACGCACAAAAATATCAATTAAAGTTCGAGAGAATTTTGTGAATTGTGCTAATTTTAGCAAATCACTTGAATAATAAAATAAAGCCTTAGCCTCGGCATTAGCCAATTAACAGGGAGCTGGGTAATGTCTGATTTTGGTCAATATCCCCTATATTTAAATGAAGTTCCAATATATAGTAGAGCAAATCAATAAATAACCTAGAAAACTATATCAAGATCCTTGCGTATTATAGTGGACATATTAAAGAAAGGTTGTTTTTCTAAAATGCACCGTCAAGTTTCCCATTCCGACAAATATCCTTCTAGGAAATATTTTAATGCATATGAACACACAAATCAAAATAACTAAAGAATTTTGTGAAAATCAGCGAATCATCTGGACAATAAAATATTCTTCTTCGTGTTTCTGATAAGAGTTCTGATGAGAGATATGAGAGCAATAAAAAGGAATAAAATGTGGTTCTTCTCATTCATTTGTTTAGCAGTTTTGTGGCTGGTTTTGTCAAATTCTTTCACTTTCCACTTGCTTATTGTAGAATATTTTATTGTGCAGATGATTCGCTGATTTTCACAAAATTCTTTAGTTATTTTGAATGGTGTGTTCGTATGCATTAAAATATTTCCTAGAAGGATATTTGTCGGAATGGGACACTGGACGGTGCACTTAAGAAAAACAACCTTTCTTCAATATGTCCACTATAATACGCAAGGGTCTTGATATAGTTTTCTAAGTTATTTATTGATTTGCTCTACTATATATTGGAACTTCATTTAAATATAGGGGATATTGACCAAAATCAGACATTACCCAGCTCCCTGTTAATTGGCTAATGCCGAGGCTAAGGCTCTATTTTCTTATTCAAGTGATTTGCTAAAATTAGCACAATTCACAAAATTCTCTCAAACTTTAATGGGCCAAACACAATTGATACGTTTGCGTGCGTTTTGACAGTTTTCCCATGGAAAAACTGTCAAAACGCATGCAAACGTACCAATTGTGTTTGACCCATAATTGATGTTTTTGTGCGTTAAAAGAATTTCAATGTATAGCGGGTATTAGACAGAATGAGACACTGGACGATGCACTCTAAAAAAGAAAAAAAACCTCTCTTTAATATGTCCACTAAGTAAACAAAGATGCCAATTAATAACTATTGATTTGCTCTATCTGATTTAAAAATTTCATTCAACTATAGGGGATATTTGGCAAAATCAGACACTATTCAACCTCTAGGAAAAGTCAAATTTCTTTGTCCAGATAATTTACCGATTTTCACAAAATTTTCTCGAACTTTCAATTTGGGTGTTCTGATAAATTGTAAAAAAAAAGGTTCAACGTATAAGGGATATTGGACAAAATGAGACACAGAAGGGACCCTGCAAAAAAGGAATAGCCTTTTGATATGCCTACAATAGTCTTCAAGGATCTTAGTACATTTTCCTAAAATGAAAATTGATTTGATGTTATACTTTTGAAAATATTTTTAAATTATAGGAGGCATCAGACAAAAACAGACACTAAACAGATTCCCAGTGAATTGTCCGAGGATAACACTATTTAATCGTCCTGAATTCCAGAATTGACAGTAACTTATTTGATGATCTCCTCGAATCTTAAATGTGTATCATCTGAAGCATTTTATTAGACAAAATGAGACACTTTTCCGTGTTCAAAAATATATGGGAGGCCTATTATGATATTTCCATAACACAAGTCAAGGTTTTCCCTGTCTTTTCGATTGATGTAAACATATGCATTAGCAAAATCCTCTATTTGTAGGGGAAATTTGACAAAATAGGACACTTCCAGTATTCTAACGGCAAAGGGGTCGGCACCATCAGATTCTTTGGATTTTTGTGATTTTTTTAAGGTAATCTCCAGATATGTACATACCGTGGTTGAATTGCGTCCGTTTTTGGCTCGAATTTGCACATTGTGCACTGCGAGAGCAAAAGTAATTTTCGCACCAACACAAGCAACCACAAGCCAAAAAGCAATCGGGAAATGAATCAAAGCAAACATGGCATGAAATTTACCGTGAGCAGATCATAGTAGCTCTATCTAAACTACCAACCCCGCCACCATTCTGCACACCCCTCGCTCTGTACGATAGGAGAGTCCCGAGGCCCCTCATACCGTTGGCATCCGTCAGTACTCAGAAGCATAGTAGCACACAAGAGCGATGGATAGAGACGGTCCAACGTGCGCACAATATCAGTTCGCTTCCCCTCTGGGCAACGAGCGCAGGAATCCACGCCACGGTGCAAAGAAAGTCAGCTTTCCCTAAACGACTTCCTCTCCGAAATGGGAGGATGGGAAGCTTCTTCGGCAGCAAATTGCCTTTCTGGCAAACGACCGGCAGAGTCAGAAATAAAATGAATAAATAAAAAGAAAATTTTCCTTAATCGGTATCTCGTACCAGATATCCTTCGACACGCATACATGGCGGTAAGCTATTACCAACGTTGATTGCTATTATCAACAGACAGCACGTACCACTACATACAGCGTAACGAGCAGCGATAGGATAGATTGAAACTGCTAAAGAATGGAGAACCTGTTTCATGCTTATTTTTATCTTCGTCAACCAAACATGAATTGCCTGGTTGAAACACAATAGATATCTGTTATTTAATAGATTAAGAGCGTTCTAAGATTTCAGGCAAGGAAATTCACTTCTATTTTAGTACATAGTCTTAAGCTTGTTGAGCTAAAATTGGTACAGTGAAATATTACCACTTGATAAAGAATACCTTGATTACCTTGATGTTGAACATCTAATTTTCACTAGGAGTTCTTCAATGGCTCTAGATTCCAACTGAAACTTGACCTGCTTTTTAACTTAGTTTTTTTATTAATCGAAAATTTCTTTATGCCTGCCATTGCATCAGTATGTATCTTGTGTGGCAAGTACAATGGATACACTATGCCCAGGAAGTCGAGAAAGTTTCCCACCCGAAAACATCCTAGACCGAACCAAGAATCAAACTCGCCATCTCCGGATTGGCAATCCTACGCCTTTGCTAGCAAGACTACTGGAGAGTAATGTATATGACCTTTCATTTCAAGATACACATTATCAAGGGACAAAGCTATCTTCAATATACTATAAGACGTCTTAGTCTACGTTTTATTCCGTTCACCCAAACATGAACTGTAAAGTCATGGAATGGCAGAAAATCTGATCATAATTTTTTTTATTAGTTCAGATGAGATAAACATGCAACTCGTGTCAAAAAAACTTCGCTTTTTGTTACTTGTTGCATAAATAAAAATTACTTATATGAGACGAACGGCCTTTTGTCTACTATACTATCTATACTTTCTATATCTCTATCTAGAAATCTATACTTTCAAAATAAATATGTTCTTTGAAAGCATTATTATGATTCACTTCATAACAGACAACAGAAAAGTAAAGTGTTGTAATCTTGAAAGGTGATGACAAAAAAACGGTAGCCAATTTCATTCCCAACCACACATGCAAGCCTTCGTCAACCAGTGCCATCATAAGTGAAGCCAAATTGCCAAATCCCCTCCGAAATTTGAATGAAATTTAAACGCCGTCTCCCCTCACTGTGCAAACAACAACCACCATCGCAGAGGTGGATGCGATTTTCAAACGATTCGCACACCACTGAGCGGAAGCATGCTCTGCTGGTGCTGCGATTGGTTCCCAGGAAGGGGGTGAAAGCATAGGCTCCACCCCTTTTCGAACATCGACGCACTTTTCGAAGTTTGCTGTTTCGTTCGCTTCGGCGTCGTCCTTTCCGTTCTGGCGTGCGCTAACTATCCTTGCAGTAGGCCAGGATGCACAGCACCATCATAGTGCTGCCTTGCCATGTGCCTATGGGTGTGCGCGTGAGCGAAGGGTGTAGAACCGAAGCACAGCGGCAATAAAATCCATAACAAAACAAACAAGCGATTCACAAGTTGTTTGTTAAATGGGGTCTAATAATTTTGTTGTATGTTAAACTCATTTTGTAATTTGAACGCTGCCGACGAGTAAACAACGTGTGTTCTGTCGCTCGGATGTGTTATACCAGTGGTGGATATCCTGAACGTGGACGATGACGGCACTGCAAGGTGACCGGACGGTAGTGTGAAACGGTGTTATCGAACGGACGTATCGCACAGCGCTGAGAAGCAAGCTGACTGGGATTTAGTTTAGCAGAAGCGTTTGAACACAAGTGTCGAGACACAAAAGGATGGCGATTACGAGAGATTGTGCAGTGGTAGTGATTGCAATTATCTGAAGTGGCTCGATGCGGTCGAAGATAGTCGAGTGCAAGAGTACATCAATGAAGTTATGAGTGATTAGTTTCAAGTGATATTTAAAAATCTATTTTAATTGAGATTGATTGACACAAAAGTTGAATTGTATTGTGTTGAGGTTTCGTATTGATTGCGGTTACAATAATGTCTTCCCCCGATTTGGATATCGATGTTAATGTGGTGTCCAGCCCGGAGCCGAGCCCACGTGGAGCCGTAGACAGCCCTCGTGGTTTGCACAGCGATGATGAGCAAATATCCTCGCCGGACAGCTCTCATCCGCACCTTAGCCACCTGCACCACCCGGCCCTATCTAGTCACCTGCAGCACAGTGCAACTAGTCAACACAACTATCATAGCATAGCCAGTGGCTTAAGTAATAACAACAATAGTTTCTCGCATAGTCCCGAATCTCGGCTGAGTCCACCGAAAACGCCACCGTCGACGGATGGACACTCGCAGCCGGGTGGTGGTGGGCAGGTCACTCTTGGGAAAACCGGAGCTACGCCTGGATATACTAGTTTTTCAATTTCGAGCATCCTCAGTCGGAATGAGCCAAGTTCGAAGAAAGGAGTGATAGCACCTATTGCGTCGCTTCCGTTGTCCGCCGCGGCAGCAGCAGCGGCGGCGGTTGCGTCATCGAATGGGAACGGAAGTATCAACGGTGCCACCAGCCCGCAGGATGTCACAATGCTATCGAGGTATGTGAATTATTTTTATGCTTATAACTGAAAAAAAAAATCGAAAATTAGAATAAGTATAAAAATTTAGGTAGGCGAATTGTCCATCGTATTTCACAGAAATAATTGAAATTATGAGATGAACGAGTATATTATTTATATTTTGTTGATCTCTCAATTGTGGATATAGCTTATGAGTTTCAAGACTGTTGACCTTTTAAAGGTTTTTATAAAAAGCTGGGATCAAACATTCAAATTATAACCACAGATTGTGTTTGACAATCGATAGCGTTATAAGAGGCTTATCAATTGTGTAGCTCGTTGATTGGTGGTCGAAAGTTGGTCCACAACACACGTAGAAAGCACTTTCATGGAATAAATCACTAACCAGATGTCAACGTGAAATTTTTAGATGGCTGTCAGTTGCTCGTAATTAACTAATTGAGCTAGTTATATGGTGAAGTGTTGTTCCATTGAACGAATCGCAATTGGACTCAGCACTTGCTGATTTAATTTGAAAGATTTGAGTGGCCGAACCAAAGAGATTTTTATGAATATTTTTTGAGTTTTTCATCATTGATATACTGCCGTTCTACGCATAATTGTCCCATGTACATAGGAAATCCCAGCAAACATGGGACAAATAAGCGTATGACGGCAGTATACACAGTGAAAAATTACACTGAAAAATGTTTACATGCCGAATGTAGCTGATTCTTGTTTGGAAGTGATCTGAAAAAAGCAAAAAATATGCAGTGAAAACTATAATTTCTGGAATTCAACAAATAATACTTTGACGCCAAGGTCAATCATTTGATTCATAGGCGTAGATAGATCAATCTAATAGAGAGATATACCGTCTTGGTACCAGAATATCCATTTTTATTGACGCGTTTAAATTTTTGTCTCTGACTTTGAAAAAAAAATCTTTGACTGCATAGACCATTAAAAAGTATAATCGGGTGTGTCAAAGATAATTTTTTAAATCGATTTTCTCGAAAGTTTCAGGAGTTTTGTAAACAATAATATTCGAAATAATAAATTTAATATTTTGTGAGAATTGATTAAATCCATGTGGGATTCTGAATTGTTCGAATTGTTTTCAAAAAATAAAAATTCTTGAAGTCTCTTGAACCAATTCTTGTGTATCCGAAAATAATCTTTGAATTTTTAGAGATATGGTCTAACTGTATGATCTACATTGGAGCTGAAGAGTAGCGTTCTGGCAATCTGAATTATGTATGTGGAAACAAAATAGGCTTGATTACAAAAAACATTGTAGTTTTTAAAGAAAATTCGAGAGTGAAAAAAACAATTTTTATACTTCAATAAAAAAAGAGATGGTTAGTTAAATAGAAAGTAGCCATTTTAGACGGCGGCAAAGGTGGCGTGAATCGGCGTGGTGTTTTGTTTATTGCGTCCATTTCTTTGAGATTTTTATTTATATTTTCCCGGAATATATTCAAGACACTTATTGGAAACTATATTGAATTAATCCGGAAAAATCTGTAGAACTTCCCCAATAAATTCTTCTAAGTTCAGAGGCTTCTTCACTGGACCCCGGAATACAACCCTACTGTTGCAACAGCGCGCCTCCAAATCGTTTAATGCAGAACAAATAATTAAAATTCCTTCGGTATTCTACAAAAGAAATACCTTGTAAGGATAATTTTCTACACATTTAATTAACAAAGCGCAATTTCTAGACATGGTGGAATTTGGTTTCCCCCTCTATGATTTATTATATTTTTTTTCTGCTGCACAGAATTTAGCAGAAAATCGCGATTATGTCCAAGTCTACACACCATATTTGTCACAAACCTGTTTTGTAGCTCATTTTCATGCAAATCTGCAAAAACTCGAATTTTAAATTCTGACTGTCGGGAACGATTTCACCAATACATCATTTTTTAGGCAAAACTTCCAAAATGGCAACATCTTCTTCTTCTTTCTTCTATCTATATAATAAAAATGAAATGGTCTGTGTTCGTATCCGCATAACTCGAAAACGGCCAGATGGATTTTCTTCATTCCTTCAGCAGTTACGTTCTTTATAGTTACCGACGGGTTCATATGATATTTCCTCATGTGAAAATCATAAGTAAAGTTGAGTAAATCGTGAGAAACTAAAATGAAGGTTCGTATGAAAACTTCACATGGGCAGTTCACAACGCGCATTTTCGCCTACTATGCAGGACAACGTCTGCCGGGTCGACTAGTCTTTTATATATAAAAATGAGTTTACATTTTCTTTGAGGCATTATAACTCACGAACCGATGGACCAGTTAGCATGAATTATGTACGGTTTGATTTGTTTTGGGAAGGACTTTGTCTGTATATAGAAAATACATGAATTATAAATTTAGTTATAAAATCACAAAAATGCAAAAAGTTTTTGAAGAAATCTATAACGAATGTATGACCTCGCTCGGGATTTATTTTCGTTTTTTCAAGCGCAAGTTTTCAATCGAAATCTTAGGATAAGTAGGATTTAACAGCATATTTATAGCACGACACATAAACTGAAACCATCGTAAATTGTTCAATTATAAAAAATCTCATTAAAAGATGAGCTCGGTGGTATAGTGGCTACCGCTTCTGCCTTATAAGCAAGATGTCGTGGGTTCAATTCTAGGCTCGTTCCTTTCCTACTTAGTTCTTTCTCTGATTCACCTTTTACCAAAAAACGATTACTACTGTTATAAATGGAAGGTTACTACCCACTTAGCTCATTTCACAGTATTCGGTAAATTTTACCGAAATCTCAACAGCAGAACTGTTCGGTAATTATTTTACCGATTTTTTGTAATTTTTTTCATTGTTCAACTGTCAAAATCACCGAAAATCAGTTAAATTATTTACCGAACAGTTCTGCTGTTGCGATTTCGGTAAAATTTTACCGAATTCGGTGATTTATTTTAAGTGTGTAACAATTCCAAAAAAATTCCCGTGGCACCTCTGAAAGGTCGTAGAGTTCTCTGCATCTTTCTTAAGTAGGTGTCCAATTAACCATCCTTCCCCTTCCTCGGCATTCACAAGGACGTGGCCAGGACAGATCTCGACTATTAGGGAGTGCATTGCTTTCATCTAAGAAATAGTGATTAGTCCCAAATCAATATCTGTGGTAACGGATGAAAGTGATGCTACTCTCATTCAATAGTCCATGTTTGTACCACCTAAGAATTTGTGCGAATTGTTCAATGCCAATGCTAATTATTAAAAATCTCATTTAAATCCCACTACCTCCACTATTGGTGCTATTTCCACTAAAAGTAGAGTTACCCTACATATTTGGAAGCATCCAGACCAATCATTCATAATCATAACCTAATTATATCACAATTATATCGATATGTGTTACAGATAACAATATCTGCAAGAATCTGGTTATAAATTCTCTGTCCAGGATTTGATGATCGTCATAACATGATTATAACACTATGTGATATGATAATTTGTCGAGACTTATTTTTGTTCAATTGAAAACAAATTGAGTAACGCTTTTGTTAAGACTAGAAGAAAAGTATTGATTTTGTTTTTTCTACTAATGGAATCTGTTTTATAACAACCTCTATTATATAAAAATAAATGTCATTATTTGTTTTTTTGTTTTTTCTACTAATGGAACATGTTTTATAACAACCTCTATTATATAAAAATAAATGTCATTATTTTTCATCATTTTAAAATTATTTTATCAAGATTTATTTACAGACATGCAATATGGTCTATTTTAACTATGTTTTGTTCTCTGTTTTTTGTTCTTTAGTGTTGTTTTTTTAAAATGGTGAACCAGGCTAGTGCTGAAAACCTCTCAAATAAAGACAAAAAAAGGTGTTGTTTTAAAATATTTTTTCGTACATTTAGTTCAAAGAATAATTAACATGAATACACAAAGTCTCCAATATGTTATATATTTGTCCAACGAATATTGAGCGCCTGAGTTTCCTTGACAATGAATCCAATCAATGTCTTTATAATAAGTTATTACTTTCTTATAATAAATTAAATAAATTATTAAATATTATCAATTTTTTTTAAACCTAAAACGGGGAAAAAATATCCAGTACTATTTTTTCTTCCACTGCTATTGTACAGTGGAAAGAAGAATGTGGAATTCAATATAAGGGCACAGGATGAGAAGAATGTCCAATGTTTGCTTATTCTACTATTCAAACTTAATTCGACTTTTGAAGCATCGTATCATAGCCAAACAGAGTACATTAAAAATCATTAGCTTAGCACTTTGTCAAACTCTTCCAATGTGCTGAATTGTGGAAAAAACGTAAACGTTATTTCGATTTTGAAAAGAGATAGTAAACAAAAAATAGGCCAAGTCGAATATTGGTTGAATCAAATGCTGAATTATTCACCATTTAGGGGGAATGACGGCTCTGGCAGGTTTTGTTCTATTATTGTCAGGGGGGTCACAGAAAGCTTTAACTATTGATTGCACCCACAATTTGCCAGAATGAATGGTTTTAAAAAAATCGCGAAACTCTAGGGTGAACTTTTGGAATTGGCCACTTTTACGGATGTTCCGGATCTTCAGTAGGACCGTTTCTAGGACATTTGTAGGTCACAGAGGGCTTTAACTATTGATTGCACCCACAATTTGCCAGAATTAATGGTTTTCAAAAAAACGCGAAGCTCTGGCATGAACTTTTGGAATTGGCCATTTTACGGATGTTCCGGATCTTTCGGAGGACCGTTTCCGGGTCATTTGTAAGTCACAGAAGGCTTTAACTATTGATAGCCCCCACAATTTGTCAGAATGAATGGTTATCAAAAAATCGCGAAGCTCTGGGATGAACTTTTAGAATTGGCCAATTTTACGGAAGTTCCGGATCTTCCAGAGGGCTTTCCGATGACCGCTCAAGGGATAAATTTGCCCAGAAATGGCATATACAATATAGCAAATACAGTTGGGATCATCAGAGCACATATTTTCAAGCAATTTTATGTTTCATAACACGAAACTCGATAATTTGGTGCCAAATTGAGAAGCTCAAACAGTACCTCTTTAACACAGGTTCCCTGGGACTAGAGTGGTCAATTTGGATGAATCACCCCGGGGCTTGTTATTGGAACCTACAGCTTTCGTTTGGTGCCTAAAGATCAAAAATCGGTTGAAATTTGAGTTTTGTGATCGAGATTAAATCTTGGGTCCAAATGGACCCCAATGCACAATGTGTTACTTTTTTGTGGCGCCTCCTAGATGTCGCTGGAAGCTGATTTTCTCAGGGAATCCTTATTTCCGACAGTTAGGAAAAGTCAGAGTTTTTCAGATTTTTATCTTGCTGCGTTACAAAGTTACAGCGGTGTTTTGGGTGTGCTTGGGTCGAAATGGACCCCAATGCACTAGGAAGGTTAAGACTGATTTTGCTCAAATTTGGCCTAAACATTCTTTGCATATCAAAGAATATTGTGGCCAAATTTCATAAAATTCGGTCGACAAAACCCCCTGCCAATAATAGAACAAAACCTGCCAAAGCCGTCTGTTCCCCTATTTTATTCAGCTTGAAAGACAACAACAATAACTGATCTTAGATGCTTATTTGTGGCTAGTCGTTGTTTGTTGGGTTACATCTGAAGCAATTTAAATGAAAACTCTCTTTATTCAAATAATGCATTGAAATTTTGAGCACTTATCCAGGTGACAAATTTCACCGTTTAAATGATGAAAAATGTGTTTGAAAAATATTTGGATTATAACGTAAACAAAACATTTTTTGTAACAGTTGATAATCGGTTTTTTTTCTGTTACACAAAAATGTTCTTGGTATGTTAAAGTATATTTGGATTATATGTTTCTTTCATTCACCTCGTTACAAATATTTAACATAATTTTACATAAATTTTCACATAGAAGAAATGTAGAACGCGCCATACATTGGCGAATAAAGATTGCATGAAGAAGAAGAAGTCGAAGGATGATCTATGAAATCGGGGGAAAGCAAACGTAAATTAAAAAAACTCTTCTCAAAAATTCTAGAAGCAATTTAATTAAAAACGGTTAGTAGTACGGCACTTTGCATATACTATTTCTTATAAAATTTCCGTATATTTTCCAGTGCATTTTATTTTTCAAATATTATCCTTTGACTTCTTCTTCTTCATGCAACTTTTATTCGTCAATACTTCCTTTACTTTTTTGATGTATTACAACTGCTTGCACAGCCCTCCCCTTACGCCAAATGCTGTTTGAGCGAACACTATTTGGCCGAACGGGCCGTTTGACCGAATGGCGTTTGGCCGAATAGTAAAAAAAATACTTTAAATTATGAGTAGCGAAGAGTAAGAAATGTAAAATGGAAAGTGAGAAGTAGGAAGTAAGAAGTGAGTAGTGTGTGGTGAGAGTCGCGAAGTGAGAAGCAAAAAAGTCAAAAGCGAGAAATGAAAAGTGAGAAATGAGAAGCGAGAAGTAAAAAACAAGTAGTAAAAAATGAGAAGTGAGAAAATAAAAAGTGAGAAAAAAAGTGAGAAAAAAAAGTGAGAAGTGGGAAGTTGGAAGTGAGCAGTAAAAAGTGAGAAGTGCTAAGAGAGAAGTGATAAGCAGTGACAAATGATAAGTGAGAAATTAGTTGATTAGAAGTCAAAAGAGAACAATTATAAGTGAAAAGGGAACTGAGAACAAAGAATAGAGAACTGGAAACCGAGAACTGAAGACAGAAAACAGGAAACAAAGAACTGAAAACAGAGAACTGAGAACTAAGAACTGATAACTGAGAACAAAGTAGTGAGATGTGAGATGTGAAATAAGGGAAGCGAGAAATGAGTAGGGTATCAAATAATGGTTTGAACCAGTGAAAAGCGTATCATGGTTCGAACCATTTTGAAATCAGTCAAAATTGGCATCTCATTGCTAGGAAATGAACCTAAAACAGTATGAACGGCATTTTTTTCAAAAAGCTCGTAGAGGACGCATTTCATGACACAGGAGTGAGATCAATGTATCAAAAGAAAGCCATTTTTAGCTGTAATCGATTAGCATCATCGTAAATTGAGAAACAGTTTTAAATAGTTAAAATAGCAACATTTATACAAGGTAAAAATTAATCATGGTTTGAACTAAAATGTATCGTGGTTTGAACTTGTAAATGCAGTCATGTTCTACTAGAAGCGCTAACATGCGCTTAGCTGTAGCATTTTGTTTAAATTTACATTATGAAAAAAGTGCAATTTTCATAACGTTAATGTAGACGATTTTCACACGTTTCGAAATACTAATCTGATGCGAGAAGATGAATAGTAAAACAAATTTGCTTTTCTATAGGTTTCCCCAGCGTTTCATGCATGTCATTAGTCTAAGATTTAGGTGCTGCTGCCAGTCGTTCAAACCATGGTACGAATCAAAGTTATGTAATTATTAAGTTTTTTCAATGAAACTAAGCATAAATATGTGGACTCGGGGTGCCTTTAGAAAGATAATGAACTAAGCTTCCATATAAACTAGAGTTCGCAATCGTAACATGGCTCTATAATGAAATAAATGATCTTGGTTCTGACGGCTAATCTGATACCTGCAATTTGGTTCAAACCATGATTGGATACTCTATTGTAAAATTAGAAAATAATCCTTATTCTCTCCATCTTCATTATCATTCTTTATTATTCTTTTGTTTTTCTTTCTTTTGCCTCCTGCTTTCATCTTCGTTTCCCATCCTTCTTCCTTTTTCTTTATTCCTTCTTCCTTCTTTCTTCTTCCTTCCTACATTCTTCTTCCTTCTTCTTTCTTCCTCCATCCTTCATCCATCTTATTTCTACTTTCTTCCTTCTGCCTTCTACCTTTTACCTTCTTCCTTCTTACTACTTCCTTCTTGCTTTTTGCTTTTTTCTTCTTCCTTCATACCTCTTCCTCCTATCTTCTTCTTCTTCCATCTTCCTTCTTATTTCTTCCATCTCTCGACTTCCATCTCTCATCTTCCTTCTCACTTCTTCTTTTTTCCTTCTTTTTTTTATTATTTGTTCCTTGTTGTTTCTTCCTTCTTTCTTATTGCTTCCTTCTTCTCCTTTCGTCTTCTTTATTTCTTCTTTTTCCTTCTTGCTTCTTTTTGCTTCCTTCTTGCTTTTTTCTTATTTCTTCTTCATTCTTCCTTATTGCTTCTTCTTTCATCCTTCTTCTTTATTGCTTCTTCCTTCTTCTTTCATCCTTTTTCCTTATTGATTCTTCCTTCTTTATTTTTCCTTCTTACTTCTTCCCTAATGCTTCTTCCTTCTATCTTCTTTGTTCTTCCTTCTTGCTTCTTCCAACTGCCTTCTTCCTTCATCATTTTTTATATTGCTTTTTCCTTCTTCCTCCTTATTTTTTGCTTTTTACTTTTTCCTTTTTTCTTCTTCCACATCGTTCATCCTTTTTCCTTTTTCCATCTTTCTGCTTCCTTCTTGTTTCTGCCTATTTTCTTCTTCTTTCTTGCCTTTTCTTAATTCTTCTTTCTTTCTTCTTTCTTCTTCCTTCGTCCTTTTTCCTACGTCTATGTTTGTTCTTTATACTTATCTCTTGCTTTGTATGCCTTACTACTTGCTATCTCACTTATCACTTCTCACCTGTCAAATCTCACTTCTCAGCAAGAACTTCACACTACTCATTTCTTCTAGCATTTATCACTTCTCACTTACTTCTCACTACTCACTATTTACTTCGAACATCACATTTCTCACCTCACACATTCACAATCATATGTCAGCTATTCCGCCAAACGGCATTCGGCTAAATGAGCCTAAACACTCTTACGCCTACTTTATCTGTACGAAATATAAATGTGTGAATCTGGCCAAAACTGTATTTTCTCAAATTGCCATCTTCTGATAATATGCTCATCAGCTACTAATCCGAGGTAAACTTAAGTGAACTGCATTTCTTGTGCAGTAGGACCTCCAATTATTTGTTTGAATTTTTATTTTATTTAGTTTTATAAAATTGATTTTTTTTATTTAAAAAAAAATAGGTCCATTATTAAATTTGGCGCTTTGATTGCACCACTTTGATTTTGACCAGGTACAGACCAGATACAAGTTTAAAAAGATGAAAAACGTTCCACAATTTCTTCTACACAACACAGAAAAACATAATTTTATGTTTTCTAAATCTCAATTTCACCGAACTGCTTTTGGATATAAAATCAGGCAATAGCTCCGACGTTTTGCACACTTACGATTTTTGAGAATCTCCATTAGTGTTCTGTCTAATTGACGTTACAATAACTTCCATCTGCCTTTGCACATAGGCAAGAAATTTTGCTAAATCTAATCGCTGGAAACAATGATGTTGATTCTCAAACAAGACTGTTTTGTTTTGAAATAAATACGTATTGTTATAAACTAATTTAACCAGTACAGTCAACACAAACAGTCTCGTGATGTAGTGTCGGCTTCCTTACTGCATCTGAGTTGAGGTTTTGATAAAACTCAGGAACATTAATACGAAATCCGCGTCTAAAAATCAGCCACCATTTGTGCAAATAATACATTTAATGATTTGGAATAGCTGCATCAGCTCTTTTTACTTAACCAACAAACATTCTTGTTAACAAAAAAAAAGTTAACCAATGAAACTCATACTCTGCTAATATCTGCTTGTTTTCCAGCTCTTACTCGGCAATTAAAGTTCCGTTCCGAACTGATTGCATCTCCACTCAACGTTTACTCCTTCGCTTACTCTTTCGCTCCTGGAATCAGATGGCAGTCGGTTTCAATTTGACACGTCAACTGCAAATGTTAATTCGGGGTGTCACCACACTGCACCATATTTCGGTTGCAAAACATCCGGACCGGGCGCTTAATCGCCTTAACTCGTTTCCGTTTTTCGGCTCTCGCCGGAACTATCAAATTGTTATGTGTGTTGTGATGCACTGCACCACCGCACCCCGTATTCCGTGCCACGCTGTCGGTCCGGGAAGTTTTGATTTCGTCTCTCACACGACCCCTAAAATTACGACAAAGCACCCCAATCGAGACAAAATGGCTTCCCCGCATTTATGTGCTACGAACTTTTATATTTTTGTGTGTGCCGTTGTCCACGGCTCCCTGCGCTGCTGCTCCGCACTTCGCCGTAGCCGGAAAGGAGATCTACTTTGACATCTGAATAGCGCGCGCTCTGTGTGGTTCCGACAAATTCTCCGCCGGGTCCCCCATAAGCTTATACTGCACAACGGAGGAAAATTATACACCCAGTAGCAATTACCCTCTCCCTCGGCAGCTACCGACCGACCGGCCGATTGCTTCCGCAAAATATGTATACATGTTTGCTTAACTTTTCCTCCTTTCATGTTGCTTCCACAGTGGAAAGTGAAGCAGTACATAAATAGGGTCGACCCAGCAGTAGTAGCACTGTAGTCATTATTGTATTTTCGACCAGGGATGAATTCGGTAATGAAAATATATTCAGCAAGACAGTTGGATAGTTTTCTGAAAATATTCCATTCAATAAGATGTTAAAAAAGGGTATCATAAAAATGAACACCGGCCTGGTACGATGTTTTAAACCAATCCGACTGCAGCGTTTGTATGTTTTTTCAATATTTGATACCTAATTTCTTAAAATATTGATTATTTTTTATATCCTTCAAAGAAGTTACATTAAACAAAAAGCAGAACGCATTTGTTCCAGAAATATTAAGTTTTCAGTGAAAATGTGCAAAAAAATGATTGTTCAGCACAAACAAGCCGTTAGTAATTTGATTCCTTCGCTAATAATACGGAAATTATTCATGAAGTTGCAGTACCAGTCTATTTTTATAGGAACGAAGTAAATGTTTGACGAACATGCTTGACCGTGTGTATTGGCGGCTAGATCCAATGTATTTTTGTATAATCGTGGTAAACCAATTTTTAGCTACGAGTTGCATCGATTTTTAATTTTATCCGTTTCCCAGATATACAGTTCTGCGACCTTAAATGTTGAAATTGTAGAGCGAAATTTTTTCGATGTTTCTTTTAATTCAACGAAAAAATACCAAATTTGAAGCAAGAAGTTGTCATCCAATTATAGGTATCTACTAAACATCTAAATGATGATAATAGAAATATGACAGTAATATACGACATAATTTCGGTTTTAAATGCTCAAATACTCCGGATTTCCCAAAAGACGCCCCGCTTGACGGTGTCGTAACCCTATTGAACAATTTATGCTCACAAAATCCAAACGGTATCCCTATGTGTGACCTCCGTTCTATCTGTACGGTCAGACCAGGAAAAATTGCAAAATTAAATGCTTCCCTTATAGCTACTCGGATTGTGCAGTGTGTGCGTACATATCTACACAAATGGAGTTGCACACCGAGGAGCGGAACGATCCTGGAAAGGGGGTAAATCTGAAACGGTTCGCCATGAATTCTAAATGCAAAGTGAGTTAATAGCATGAGTGGTAATACTATCCGTTACATCAGGCGCACTTAGGAGTAAGCTTTTCTGGTCTGCACACCGTTGCGCTGCCCTCACCCTGGCTCTGGTTCTGGCTCGGCAGGGGGTCCAAGTTGTATCCGACGAAACGTAAATCCGACCTTGTTTGCTCAGTGGCCTGCGAAGGGCTCTTGTTGCACCATCATCATCACTGCAGGATGCTGCTGCTGCTACAGTGTGCGAGCGAGGGGTGAGTACGGTGGGATAATCGCTTCAATTGAACAAAAGCAAACTGAAAATGCGAATACAAATGGAGTGCACTAGCGTCTAATTGGGTGTAATTTATTTAAATAAACAGTACACCGTGATTTAGGAGCGGGGCGTCCTCCTCGGTGGCGCAGGCTGCCGAGGCAGATGTTTTCTTCCTTTGTCTCCTGCCCGGGACTCGTTTGAAAACCGAGAAGGACAATCGAAGCGCCCCACTTGAACGCCCCAGCCACTCACTGCTGTCGTCAACAATCGCTGGAAATTGTGTAAAACACGCTAATTTTTAATCATCAGTTTACCTCAAGACGAAGGTCGCGGAAAAAAGGTAAACACAAGCGCGAGCGGCGGCGGATATCATGTTTCCGCATCGTCTTCTGTCACCTTTATCTTTATATCGTCTTACGGCTTCTAAGACCGGAGAATCGCATCGCAAGAAGATTAAGTCCCCTCGAGGATATTTTCTCTGTTTGAATTGAGATGGGGCGATTCTGCGGTCCGCTGTTTAAAATGTAATCATTCTGTAAATGTGTTTGGTGGGGAAACTTTTTTTATGTTTGCTGTTCAAATTTGTTGGGTGCCTTTTTTCAAATCATGGACTTTAAAGTGCAGCTAAATCTGAGACCATTTTGAAGATGGTTGGGCTTGAATTCCGACCCGGTTTAAGATTTTTTTGGCGGTATTTTTTGGCATATAGGGTAATTCGCCAAATGTTGAACGGCTAATTTCTTCGCCTATTGTTGAACGCACGTGCATTTCTTATGGGCGTTCAACAATAGGCAAGAATTTTAGCCGTTCAACATTTGGCGGTTTCCCCTATTTTATTTCTCTGGATTCTAATACAAGCATGATAGAATTATTACAATTCTGAATCAATTAGATGGAGTATCTGTATGAGAAGGATACATTTTTGTACTGAAAAAACACACAAATGGGTTTCACGGCCGTGCGGTTAGTGGTGTCAGTCGTCTGGGGGCATTTGTGTGCTGTGGGTGTGGATTCGATTCCCGCCCTAGTAAGGATAAAACTTCTAAGGATAAAGCGAACAATTTTCCACTGGCAAATGTCCTGTTCTGTTCGATATTCTTGAAGCAAAGTCGTGCTTATATGTTTGGACAGCTCAAGCTACAAATGTATTAATTAGAATATAATTTTCTATTTCTGAGTTCAATAGATTACTTACAATTTAGTTTTCGAACTATGCTGTCGACGAACAAATATCTGTAATATTTTTCGTTCTGCAAGTCCAATAGTTCAAGTATCAATTAGATATCGGGCAAATAGTTCAATTATTTTCGCATAACTTACAATTTTAGGTCTGGATTAAACAATTCACACTCCTGGCACAAGATTTAATTCAATTGGTTTGCATTAAGATTTAGTGACATTAACCTAATCGCATCTCTCTTCTCTGACATTCGCAATGCTTTAAGAGCTTTTGGAACGAGGGCTCTATTTGGAACATTTGTAAATGTCCTGTCTGTTGCCTGTTGTTTTTTTTCGACCTCTGGTAGAAGACGGTGAACCTGTGTTTTTCAAATCATGCAGCCTTCTGTGTATGCCTAGATTTCATACAGATTTGTAAGAATTTGTTTTTTGTGTAATACAATATATTTAGGAACCAACAAATCGCAGTACGATTTAAATCAAGCGCATAGTCTTGCGTTATTCGAATCATTCAATTGACAGTTTTTTTTTTTTTGTAAATGAGTGATTTCGCATGAAAAGCTTAAGCGTGATGCTTTTCTTTAAATCAGTTTCCTCGAGCGCATGAATTCGATGGATTACACCCAACCGGCGGTTGTTAGATTTTCTAACAATTCTGTATAAGAATCTACCAAAACCTATATGAGAACTGAGCATATCCGAACTTATTAGATTCGTATACAAAAAATGTAAGAAAAGCTTACAAAATTGTTAGATTCTTATACAATATTTGTAGAAGAATCTAGTAATTTCGCATAAGCCTAGTTCTTATACAGGTTTTGGTAGATTCTTATACAGAATTGTTGGAAAATCTAACAACCGCCGGTTGGGTGTAGATTTACAATGATTTTTTCATTGACATTGCTTTCAGAAAAGTAGAAAAGTGTCAAAAATGGAACACCACCATGGATTTTAAAGTTAATAACTAGGTAGTGAGTTACAAGTTGTTACACAAAATAATGTTTATGGTTAAAACAACTGTTTTGAACCAAGTTCAACAGTACTTAGGGGGATAATGTTAGTTTGAGCTAATTTTTTTTCTAAGAGCTTTGTACATGAAAAGGACACGTTATATGATAGAGGGTCATCGAATTATTACGATTCACAAGGCTCATGTATGTATAGAAGGTTTCTCTATTAGCATTAGCATTGAGCAATTCGCACAAATTCGTAGGTGGCACAAGCCAAGACTATTGCATGAGAGAAGCATCACTTTCATCCGTTACCACAGATATTGATTTGGAACTAATCAGGATCTCTTAGATAGAAGCGATGCACTCTCCAACAGTCGAGATATGTCCTGGCCACGTCCTTACAAATGCTGAGGAAGGGGAAGGATGGTTAGTTGGACACCTTCTTAAGAAAAATGCAGAGAACTCTACGAGCTCTCACAGTATTGTTAGTGTGGAAGTTTCAGTAGGAATCGTTTTGGTAGAACGTGAAACACAGAAAGAACGAAGATAGAAATACAAAGTATGAAAGGGACGAGCCTGGGATTGAACACACGACCTCCTGCTTATAAGGCAGAAGCGGTAGCCACTAGACCACTGACCTCGTCATGTATGTATAGAAAGTTTCTCTGTTGATAAAAAACTTTTTGAAAAAATATTCGGAATTTTGTAGAATTATCTGTGTCGCATTAGGCCGATACAAATATTTAAAAACTATTTTGTCACCCCCCCCCCTTGGATTTATTTGCCAAAAAATAATATTTTGATGGGGCAACAAAATAAAATTCGGACGACTTTGATGATTTTCAAAACATTCTTTAACAAATCGGAGGATTTTTTTTTATTTTTTTCATGACCCCCCCCCCCTTGACCTTTCGGAGATCAGTAGGACAAAATGTTAATTGAATATTTGTAACGGCCTTATAGAATCATAAAATATATTATGACATGAATCGACAACATTAAGCAACATTCAGAGTAACAATTTTAAATAATTTTTCTTTGAGATTTCGTCGACGTCGACGTCGAACTACGTAAGATTTCAAGTTAATTTCTTATTAGAGGTGTTTATTAGAAATCTGGGAACTATACCAAATTTTTTTAATGAGAAATTTAAAAAAAAACAATAAACATAACACATCATGTTATAATCATGTTATGACGATTATCAAATTGTCTTTCATCCATCTTTGACAGAGAATTTATTACAAAATCATTGCAAGTATTGTTATTTGTAACACATATTGATATAATTGTGATAAAATTTTGTTATGACTAACTGGTCGGGGGCACACATTCTAGCCGGAGACCCAAGAATTTTTTAAACTTAAATAATTTGTTCAAGTTTCCAAAGCTTCTTCGGAATACTAAACGGTAACACAAATTCAAATGATCAAAACCTTTAAATTTTGTTTTGACTGAGATCTTTAAAGTTTAAGCAATTGTAAATCATCTGAACACATTTTGAAAAAAAAAAATGCCAATAATGTAATCAAAGCGGATGTCATGAGGAGAATTTACTTACTTACTTACTATTTTCTTATGCTTCATGAAATTATGTGAAGGTCGAAGATCGATTTATTTTTGTATTTTTTTTTGATTTCTCTGAAATTTTTCATATACATTCTTTGTGATCAAAAAACATAATTTGCATCATTGGTTTGCCATTTTGACTCTAGCCTAACTTTTGACAAGGGCCTAAGCAAAAACACCTTGAACACTTTCAAAAAAATATAACTTGAAAACGGCTTGTCCGATCGTTTTGGTGTCTTGTTTAATCATTGAAGATAAAACTTAAAAATGGATTTTCTCAAAAACTCTCGGGGCATAAAAGTATCATCACAGACAAACAGACATAACACATTGAACATTCGCTCATCCAATTCATCGTCGTACAAACACCAACGACATCTATTGCTTTCACTTAGTTGGGCAAATCACAAACCAGATGGCGTTAGTAAAGAAATGTCAAACTCGAGCAAATGCGATGCGCACGCCACTTGTGACCGATTGGCCAACTAATGATTATTTAAAATGACCGGTAAATCAGTCAACGATGATAATTTCATGAGTGTTATGTCTGTTTGTCTGTGGTATCATCGTGATATACGCATGCAAAAATAGTACCTTGGCTTAGAAACCTCGCAGGTAGTAACTGTGGAAGTACTAACTAAATGAACTCTTAGATACTAGGCGGCCATGGGATGCAATGCCAATAAAAAGAAGAAGAAACAACTGACAAACTGTTTATTTTGACTATGTATTAATGAAAGTTTTAGCAATTCCTCGCTCACTATTGATTATTACCTGGAAGTTCATTTAAAATTGAAAAGATTCAATCCAAATAGTTTAATTTACGGTAATGGAACAGAAGAAGGATTAAAATGGCTACCAGATCAAAAAGGGTCTTTAGTAGCCTTGCGAGCAAAGGCGTTGGATTGCCAATTCGGAGATGGCAAGTTGTATACATTCTCGGTCCGGTCTAGTATGTTTTCGGGTTGGAAACTTTCTCGACACCCTGGGCATAGTGTATCCATTGTACTTGCCATACAAGATATACAGGGGATGTCCAAAATAACTGGGATAGGCAAATTTTGGGCATAATTAGATGTGTTGTAACTATGTCAATTATTATCCGATTTTGACAATTCAGGGATGCCTGAACTAGAAATTTAATGTAGTTTCACCATATGTCCATGAAACCGACCATGGTCATCGGATACCGGATATATTCCGGGTTTTTCGAAGGTAGGTTCAGAAGCGTGAATTTGTGGTGGGTATTAGGATAAGTTGTGGTTGAAAACAGAATAATATTAGTAACCACAAATAAAGTAGGGCTCTTTCTGATTAGAACCATATGTTGAAATTTGAAATCGGACCAGGTTCAAGTGAGATATGGCCATTTATTTAGAATCGGTGCCGATCGGGAGTTTTAAAAGGGACCAGGCCACAAATTCATTTGAATCAAGCTTTTTGACCGATCTTCCATTATGATTACATTCCAAAAGTCGTCTGATACGTCAATAATGAAAAACCAATTAAAAAGACGGATCCTAAAGTCGCTAGGGTGCCCCCGGGGAACCTGGAGAAGGGGACATTTCAGTTAAAGCGTCAAAATTGGCCATTCGACGGTTCGTTTTCCATGGTTTTCTTTCAGGAAGCAAGGTATGAATATAAAATGGACCATTGACGGCTCTGACCGATTCCGGGACCTACGGATTGTCCCCGAGGAACCTGTAGAAGGGGACATTTCAGTTTTAGCGCCAAAACTGATCATTCGACGGTTCGTTTTTCATGTTTTTCTATCATGAAGCGAGGTATGATTATAAAATGGACCACTGACGATTTTGACCGCTTCCATTGCTCCAAGGAAATCTGTTGAAGGAAACATTTCAGTTTAAGCGCCAAAACAAGTCACTGGATGGCTCTTTTTCATGGTTTTCTATCAGGAAGCGAAGTATGAATATAAAATGGACCATTGACGACTCTGGCCATTTCTAGGACCTACCAACTGTCCCAAGGGAACGTGTTTTTGCGCCAAAATTTATCATTCGAACGCTGTTTTTCATGGTTTTCGATCAGGAAGCGATGTTTGAATATAAGATGGACTACTGACGATTCTGACCGCTTCCGAAACCTACAGATTGTTCCAGGAGAGCCTGTAGAAGAGGACATTTCAGTTTTAGCTCCAAAAGAAGTCATTTGACTACTCTTTTTTCATGCTTTGCGATCATGAAGCGAGAAATAAACATAAAATGGATTATTGGCGATTCTGATAACTTCCGGAACCTATGGATTGCTCCAGGTGAACTTAAAGACGGCGACATTAAAGTTTTGACGCCAACATTCGACAGATCTTTTTTTTCATGGTTTTGATCAGTAAGCGAGGTATGAATATAGAATGGACCATTGACGATTTTGACCGCTTCCGTGACTTATGGATTGACCCAGGGAAACTTGTATATGATGATATTTCAGTTTTAGCAGTGAAACCAGTCATACTTCGTTTGGCGTTAAAACATAAAGGTTCCCTTCTACGGCTTTCCCTGGGGCAATCAGTTGGTCCTTGAAGAAGCATATTCATACCTCGCTTCCTGACAGAAAACTATTAAAAAAGAAACGTCGAATGACTAGCTCTTGCGCAGAAATAAAAATTCATCCTTCTGCAGGTAACCCTTGGGTAATCTGTTGGTTCCGAAAGCAATCAAAGTAGTCAATGATAGTGTTCACAGCCGTTAGTGGTCCACTTTATATTCATATCTAGCTTCCTGATAGAAAACCATGAAAACGAACCGTCGAATGACCAGTTTTGGCGCTAAAAGTGAAATGTCCCCTTCTATAAGTTCCCCGGGGACAATCCGTAGGTCCCAGAAACGGTTAAAATCGTTAGTGGTCCATTTCATATTCATACCTCGCTTTCTGTAAGAAAACCATGAAAACGAACCGTTGAATGACCAGTTTTGGCGCTAAAACTGAAATGTCCCCTTCTACAGGTTCCCCAGGGCACCCCAGCAACTTTAGGACCCGTATTTTTAATTGGTTTTTCATTATTGACGTATCAGAAGACTTTTGGAATGTAATCATAATGGAAGATCGGTCAAAAAGCTTGATTCAAATGAATTTGTGGCCTGGTCCCTTTTAAAACTCCCGATTGGCACCGATTCTAAACAAATGGCCATATCTCACTTGATCCTGGTCCGATTTAGAATTTCAATATATGGTTCTAATCAGAAAGAGCCCTCCTTTATTTATGGTTACTAATATTTTTCTGTTTTTAACCACAACTTATCACAATACCCACCACAAATTCACGGTTCTGAACCTACCTTAGAAAAACCTGGAATATCTCCGGTATCCGATTACCATGGTCCATGGACATATGGTGAAACTACATTAAATTTCTAGTTCAAGCATCCCTGAATTGTCAAAATCGGATAATAACTGACATAGTTACAACACATCTAATTATGCCCAAAATTTGCCTATCCCAGTTATTTTGGACATCCCCTGTAGGGGTTAGACGAAAAGGTTAAGATAGGCAAAATGTTGCGGAAATTCAAATCAGCATAACTTTGCGTAGATTAATCCGATTTTGATTAAACCTGGACCATCCGACGCGGAAACTCTTCTAGTATTCTGTCTCCATCCAAAAACTTTTGAAAACAGATTGGCGCAAAGTTGTTCCGGGTTTTCCTAGGGTTTGTTGAAAATGCATTTTTGTATTCTGCTTGTTATTTTATGTGACATTTACTTCCATCGTGTTTTATGCTTTCCCCAGAAACTAAAAGACAAGCAGTTGAAAAACTGCATTACGAATGCACCCTTGGAAAACCCGGAACACCCGAAACATCATCGGTGTCCAATAACCTATCAGCAATTTTGGAAGGGGGCAAAATACTAGAAGAGTATCCGCTTTATTGGTTCCAGTTTTATCGAAATAGGATTATTCTACGCAAAGTTATGCTGATTTGAATTTCGATAATATCTTGCCTATCTCAACCTGTTTGTCTAACCCTTGTACCTACATACTCATGCAATGACGGGCATAGAAAAGATTTCAATTTATAACTGAGGAAATGCTAATGGAATAGGGGAAATGACGGCTTTGGCAGGTTTTGTTATATTATCGTCAGGGGAGTTTCCTTTAACCAATTATGCTCAAATTTTGCCTAAACATTCTTTGCACATCAAAGAATATTGTGGCCGAATTTCATAAAATTTGGTCAACAAAAACCCACCTGACAATAATAGAACAAAACCTGCCAATATCATCCCTACTAAATTGAAAAGCAGCCCACGTTCCAGTTGAAATGTAGAGTAATTGAAGAAGACGAAGACTAGATCGAAAAACGCTCGTTGCTTTGAAATCAGCAACAAAACAAATGACATCTCTTGTTTTTAATGGTTTTGTTATTGTCCACAGATGGTCTAAAAATTTGTATATTTTGACGTAGGGAGACTCTATATCTCTATAGAGAGTAAATCCCAAAAAATGTGACCAGATCACATCGAGATAGTGGGATATCGAAATAGATGTTGGAAGTAAAAATGTATGTGGATTGAAGGGCCCGTAATACCATCGACATGGGGAGATGTATCGGTATATAAAATGTCGAGATGTCGAGAGTCGACTGTATACGAATCAGGGTTGTAAATTTTCGGCAGCACTGGATGAAGGTGATGTTTTTTTATATCATGTTTTTATTTTCTTCCTGCTTTGAAATCAACCTCACATTCCCGGAGAGGCAGAAAAGTAAACAACAGAACTCACATCACCCACTGCGCCGCGAAGATGAAATTTACCACAGCAAAATGTACACATTAACCCAAAAATTCACGCGTTTAAATGAGCCACTCACAGTCATACGGTACGGCGCGAACTGAGCAGCCTGTCAGGAGCTGCCAACTTGTGAGTTTCAAGACAAAAAAAAAACAAAATGTGTTGCCAGACTACAGGCCACCCGTATAATAAAAAGAAGCATATTAAACAGTCAGAATTATTCTAATGATGTAAGGTACAGCGTCATTTTACGTTACGAATAACAAGTTATTTTCGTTTGATTCAACCACAACTACTCCGGAATTAACATTAAATGCCAATAATAACATGCTGCCTTTAGAATGTTTTTTTCTGCACTATATGTCAGTGTTTTCAACATAGTATCGTAAAAACTTAACGCTTTGAAAAAGATTTTTTTAAATTTTATATGGGTGACATAACTTAACAAACTAATCGGCATACTGTCTAACTTGAACAAAAGCAAATTCTAAAACTATGTAAAGAAATTATTCGTTTGCAGTTGTCTACTTTAACGGTAAGCGTCACAATGAGTCAAGGATCCTGTTGTCGAAACCAAAAAAAGTAACCATATAGAGTTGGTTATTTTCTATTTTTTTTTTACTTTATTAGGGAGACTTTCTGGCCAAGGCTGACTCGTCTCTACGGTTAGTAATTATGCGGGCATAGGTACAGAATTATTTAGGTACTGGATTATAAAAAATGTCTACTGCATAGAAGTTTTATTGATGGAAGTAAACAGGAATATTGTCTATGTATTATGCAACAAAAGGTACGATTACTTAAAAATGCAATTCGCAATTATAATGCCAGTAAAAACAACAGGTATGTCAATTGATTGAGTGAGAACTGTTTCTGTAATAAAACACGGGCAGAAATATGCATACTACATCGCGGCCGTTGTTTTGATGCAGCGAATACCCAAAATAAGTTGCCAATTGATCCATTTTCTGAAATCAGGATACTTAGAATTAGACTGAAATATTTAAGCTTTGTTTTGTGTGAATTTATCAGATCTCGTCTACACCTAGGTTCTCTCATGTCCCTTGCACAGAGAGCCATAAGCACCGAGGTTTCATAAAACAGATTTTCATTGCAAAATGTAAACACATTCGGTGTCTGTGAACGTCATCTTGTTTAGTAATCCAACAAAAAAGCTTCCAAATCACCTAAGCAAAGCATTCACACCATTATTTATTGATTCATATTTCAGTATTGAAACAGGTGAATCAACAATCCTCGATAACATCGGCGTGCAATGTGAAAATAAGACAAATGCAGTTTTAACTGCAGATGTACCCTCACCTGAAAATAACAAGATCCTCATTCACCCCATGCGCAGTTTTCAGTATAGAGTTGAATGACGTTTGGCACCACGCACTACTAATGTTCTCGTCTTTTGAAATATACTTTTGTTTTACTTTCGAACATAACCTCAAAATTCATCTCCCATCACCCTTATTAGGTTCTGCAGCATCTGTGCCCAACCGACAGATCAAGTAGTCTTTCTTTGTAGACCCAGGAGCAGCCAACCAATCACGAACTCGAACGTTGTCGGAGTCAGTGAAGAGTACTACTGAAACTGTCAAAAAAGTTCATTCGACGATAACCAGACTCGTTTGTGACGTCATGCTGTAGTACCTAACTGTATAAGAGTCAAGCTGCAATGAGTACCTCTAACACCCGATATGCTTGTTTTCCTTTCATTCTGAAACAGTTTGACGAAGCTAGCTAGCAGTGCTACTAAATGCTTTTCTTTTCTCTTCATCATATTTGGATATTTCACCAGGACAAGACATAAAATAACCTACTACTCCACTCAATCAAGTTAACGTGTTCTCCAAACTTTTGTTTTATTGTTTTTCTTATGTAGGCATCAAAGCCACATTTCATAAGCGATGCCATTATGCGTCCTCAAATGTTGTATATCATCGGAAGATTGATTTCAGACACAATGTCCATTTGATTTCATCTTCACTTGATACTCGTTTCCTCCATTTGTCAAATCTCTCCTCTAAATATTCCATCTCATTTAGCTATGATCTAATTTGAAAATCAATGCTTTTGTTGCCCATGGAAGCTTAACCCGGCTTACAACTTTTGGACTTTGTACGGCATTGGCCGTGAGCTAAGCTTCGACTCAATGCTTTTGTTGGCCATGGAAGCTTAACCCGACACAACTTTTGGACTTTGTACGGCATTGGCCATGAAATAAACTCGACTCAATGCTTTTGTTGGTCATAGGCTTAACCCGACGCAACTTTTAGACTCTACACTGCATTGGCCGTGAGCTAAGCTCGACTCAATGCTTTTGTTGTGTGGAGAAAGCCAAACCGAAACAACTTTCCGGACTCTGCACGGCATTGGCCATGAGGCTAAACTCGACTCAATGCTTTTTGTTGGCCATGGAAGCTAAACCCGACGCAACTTTTAGAACTCTGCACGGCATTGGTCATGAGCTAAACTCAGCTCCAATGCATTTGTTAGCCATCAGGCTTCGACAGCCAATGCAACTTTTGACAGGATTGATAAGCTTCTTTTTTTTTGGCAGCCATTGCCAACATCAGCCCACTCACCTCTGAATTCCTGCTTTCGCTTTATCACTACCGTCAATAAAAACAAATTCATTTAGTTTTTCACCTTGTTTCTCCAGAAACATTTACTAACTTTATAATCGTATAAACCACCATTTACCTTGGCAGGATCATGATGTAATATCCTCACTTTCCTATATCACTGTTATATCTACAACACTAAACTTCAGAAAAACGCCATAGTCCTGCCAGCTTATTCTCGTGACCAGACGTCACTCTTCTGTCATCACTCAGGTCTGCAGGTGTTGCCACTTATACCAGGATGCCACGTACCACGAAAAAACGGAATAAACAACAGCCTCTGTTCCATGATAAATCACCAGAGCGAATGGAGAAATGCCCGCCGATTTTGGTGAAATGGAACCCTTCGGACCTTCGCCCCGACGCCTCCGGGAAACTGAGTCTCCAGGGTCTGAAGTACGCCTTCAGCAAACCACTAAAGAGTCGTGCTGCGAGGCCTCGACGACGAGGACGAAAAGGAACTGGAGGAAAGTGGTCTGAAGCCGACCAACATTTACAAAATCCGCCAGCATGACACTTCCCGGGTCTACCGTGATCAGCTGTACCCGCAATTACCAGGGAGCACGGTACTACCACGCTAAAGGACCTCAAACAAATCAAGGCCATCCACAGCACTGTCATCGAATGAACATGAAGCCTGGCCCGTGCATCATGCGGCGACGCAGTGCATCGAACTGTCTCCGTTACGGCCATGGCACGCGGAACAACGCGCGCGGAGTTCTGTGAAATCCACGAGAAAGCTTCCACAAAAATCGTCCACCCAGAAGCTCGCCCCCCATTGCTCGACAGACAGAAACTTCTGGAACAATCCCACTTTCCGCGGCGACCCTTCCGCCACTGCTCCGCTCCGCTCTACACCCCAGAGTAGCTGGCTCCCTATATTCAGTCAACTTGCGGCTCAGCTTCGAAGCTACCGTCCCAGTTCGACCAGATTTAGACTCTGGGCCTTTTCGTCATTAGTAAATGGCTACTATGTTGAGTCTGGTAACAGACTTGGAGTCAAGTAAAGTACGAGGACACTGGGGTGACCTTACAGTTGAGGTCAGAAATACGTATATATAAAAGTAATACGATTTGGTGGAATGCGGAGACGAGCCAGCCTAGGCTGACAATCTCCATAATAAAAGACAAAAAAGATTTGGTGGAGTCCAGTAGAATTGTACTAAACTCGTCTCATGACAGTGAAATATTTCTTTAATAGTTTCAGTCTTTTAAAATCTCTGATTTTCTTACCTGGGAAATGCGATGGTTTCCCTCTTCTAGTTCTAAGTCAGTTGATTTATGTAGTAAATGCATTAATTTATAGAAGTAAATGCATCGTAGTTCAACAAGTCGGTAAAATTGTTGAGACGTTCCGAAGTGGTGCATATATGCTTTTTCCGTCTACCGTTCTCGAAAAAAAACGGTTTTCCTAGTGTGATCTAGCCTTTCCCATTTTGTTCTAGAACTCGTTTTCATTACCACTGCTTGAATCGAACTGGATGATGGTTGAATAACTGACAACAAATGATGCACATTGTTGTTTAAATGTTGGGTACTAGTCTAACTTACTGCAGTACCCATGAAAGAAAAAAATTGTTTCAACGCGGTATTCTATGTTACCAACTATTATCATATTTAATAAAAGCTGAATCATCGCCACAAAGTGTAGTTACTTGTCTGTCATATACAATATTTACACTTTGTGTGAGGGGAATTCTGATATATTAGGAGTTGGGCAATCCACTTTTAGAGTGCATTGATGACAGATACTGCAAATATCTTATAACGGTTTGGTTACCCTAGCAAATAGCAGGCCATGACTTTGCCTCTTTCCTCATTGGGACAACGAACGAAGGTCGCACGCGCGATTAGACAGCACGCAGCCCGTGATAGCTCGTTCGGCAGAACTAGGCCGCACATTTTGCGATCCTGCCAGGTTTTTCCTGGTTGGAAATTATTGTTTTGTAAGTATCCTGAGGGCGTGATTGGGACATTTTTTTATCGGTTTCGACTTGTAATGTCGAAGACACTCTGGAAGAACGTCGGATTGATAAATTTGCTCATCGGTTTCGACTTGTACGCTCTGGAAGAGCGTCGGATTAAATGATTTTGCGCATCGGTTTCGGCTTGTGATGTCGAAGACGCTCTGGAAGAGCGATGGATTGATAAATTTGCTCATCGGTTTCGACTTGTAGTGTCTCTGGAAGAGCGTCGGTTTCGACTTGTGATGTCGAAGACGCTCTGTAAAAAGCATCGGAACAGATAATTTGCACATCGGTTTCGACTTGTGATATCGAAGACGCCATGGAAGAGCGTCGGATTGATAAATTTGCTCATCGGTTTCGACTTGCCAGTGTCGAAGACGCTCTGGAAGAAACATCGGATTAAATGATTGCACATCGGTTTCGGCTTGTGATGTCGAAGACGCTCTGGAAAAACGTCGGATTGATAAATTTGCTTATCGGTTTCGACATGATGTCTTAGACGCTCTGTAAAAGCGTCGGATTGAATGATTTGTCTATCGGATTCGACTTGTGATGTCGAAGACGCTGTAGAAAAGCGTCGGAATGAATGATTTGCTCAATCAGTTCCAGACTTGTAGTGTCGAAGGCAGCTCTGAAAGAGCGTCAGATAAAATGATTTGCACATCGGTTTCGACTTCTGATGTCGATGACAGGATTGACAAATGTGTTGTTTCTCAACGGTTTTACTTTAAAAACCCAGATTAATCACCCTAGCGGCGATGATGCCTTTCTCGTGCATCGTAAAATCGATATACTATATTAACAATATGATTCCACTCTCACGAAATTTTGGCGACACCACATGTGGCGCCAACTCGCGTCCGAAAGGATCGATACACACGTAAATCGAACTACCCAAAATATGACTATCGTTTTACACACACTTCAAAATGTCATCATGAAAAAAAACAAGGATGCTTGATGTTTTTTTGCAAACTTAATCGATTACTTATTTAATCGAATGCAAATGGAAAATCAAATGTTATAGTGAAGTGTGGTAGGCATATTTTGTGGAAATCTTATAATAAATTTTTCTATAGCTCGTTGAACTGTATCCGGCGAGACCATGCCGGTGCACCTACTCGCTCTCTGTTTCCCTTTTCCATGTTGCTGTTAGCTCATTTGACTGCAACACTTTTTATCAAATGTACTATTGTCGCGCTAATCTTTTCCTAGAATGCTGCGGCGGTCTTACACTTGCAGGCTCCAGGAAGAGCAGGAAGCCGCAGTATTCTATTTTTATCTCGAGGGCACAATATATTAATGCAATATGATTCACTCTCACGAAATTCTGGCGACCCCACATGTGGCGCCACGATACACGATACACGTTATAATTAAACTACCCAACATATGACGATCGTTATACACACACACATGTTTTGTTACACTTTTTGAATTTAAATGTAAATTAACAAAATTCGTAGAGATTTATAGGTTACGATTTATAGATATATAGATGCATAAGAGTTTACAAAATGATTGTTTGAGCTCGAAAAACGATGGAATCCCGACATTCAAGACTTAAGGATTTTTGAAAACGTAACGATTTTTATCACATTTTCAAGGATGATGTGATCAAAATATTTTACCTACTTGTGAGATGAGCATTAGGGTGATTAGGCTCATCTAATTCTTTACCATGTTCTGAGTTTCCCCTGAAAATTTGAGCTCATTTGGATTAAAACTGATTTAGCACAAGCCGTTTCCAGTTTGCATGCAAATTAGTATGGAGAAAACTATTTTTTCGTTGTACTGTTAGTAAAGAGTTTCCCCATCAAGCGCAGGTTAAAAGAAACCTACATAGCTAAAAGGAATACTCAACAGCTTTCACTCAGTGTAAACCGCATCTCAATTAATCGTTCCAATAATTCATGATTAGACAATGTTTTTCACCACGTAAAACACTTTTTGGAGTGAATTGATTTGCATTATAAATATATTAGGGAGAAGTATCAATATATTCAAGGGAAGTTATAAATTGCTATTCCAATTATTTTAAATTGATATTTGAAAACCATCCCTAAAGTGGAATAAAACTTGTAATGTTGCTTGGGATATCACCGCATATTAAGGAAAACTTTTATATTACTATGGTAGATTATTGTTTAGCATGATCAATCATTTTGAATAATTTTTATGACACCAGTTTTTTCAAATAGTCACAGAAATGAACGCCCTAAAGGGTCAAACACAATGGACACGTTTGCGTGCGTTTTGACAGTTTTCCCATGTGTTTTGGCCATAAGAGCTATATTTTCACATGGTAAGAAGTAATAGTGATACTCATTTTTTTGTCACACACCGTGTTGAATTATCTTGATTTTATAAAATCAATGATGATTTCTTTTCAAATTAACTCGCATACATAATCCCATTTTGAGAATTCCCAAATTGTTTTCAATTTGTGAATATGATTTGACAGAGAGAAACGTACTTTTGTGAACAAACTGCCCGATATGAGAGTCTGATATAAATACAATTCAAACATAATTACGTTTTGTGGTACCAATCTCTCTCTAGATAAAAATGAGTTTGAATTTCACTTTGAGGCAATAACTCTCACGAACAGGTTGACCGATTTGTACAGGTTTCTCATTAATCGATTCGTCTCTTGAGAACTGCTGTGTTATAAAATATCACTAAATTTTGAGGAGAAAGTTGAGGAAATTGTGAAAATAAATTTTTGATGCGAGTTGTAAGGAAACCCAATACGATCGCGCTAAAAATGATCTAGAGTGCAGCATGAATGAACTCAAGAATTGACAATAAGAATGCAAAATATAGTTGACTCTGTAAATCTCGATGTTCTATATCTCGATATCTCTCCCTATGTCGATGGTTTCCTCGGTCCCTTCAATCTACCTTACATTTTGGCTTTTCTACATCTCGATAACTTCCTATCTTGAAATCTTTCTATCCCGATGTGTTGTAATCGTATTTTGTTCTGGATTCACTCTCCTTAAGTCGATATGTTCAAATTGTTAGGCTAGTAGACCATATTTGGTTGATAACAATACAGACCAACAATAAGCAATGATATTTGGTTTGTTGTCGTTTTTAATAGCAACAAGCTGTTTTGGATCTAGTACCCATTTAAATTTTCCTTCCATTCCTCGATTCTCCCTATCTCGATGGTTCCTTCAATATCGAGATGTGGAGAACGACTGTAAAATATAATCCCGAGCAAGGTCGAATTTACGTTCAACTAGTTTTTCTTGCGAAAGTATCAAAAAATAATCTATTAAATCCCAAAAATATCTGATATTGGATACGAAATCCGAGAAAGCACAATAAAATAGGCGTAATTAAGTTTAGCCGAAATATCTCACACCGTAATGCTACGTTTTGAAAGGGCAAAATTGAATTGAACAGCTTAGTTTAATGCAATTTACTTGCCAAAAAGTTGGGCATGTATTCAACTTACTGTCCGTTCAAGTGAGTTGAGCGAAGGTGTTTTGACGCGTTTAATCCAAGCGACATTCAATTCACTTTCCATGTCTAAATGTAACCAAATAATCATACCCCTTATGATAAGGATAACATATAACAAAACGCAATCGGATGAGTGTCATCTTCATGGCTTTCCACTCAAGATGCATATTCATTCAATCAATGGTAGGCAGCAAAAAGTTTTCAATTCATAATAAGTTGCAACGCAGGTGTTAAGTTCAGTAGATTTGGGACACCGAAGAGGAAGAAAGAATGATGCACTGGAATAATATCGATAATATTCAGAAAGAATTAATCAAATTTCTTGCTGAAGAAAATGATAGAAATGTTTACAGTGGAACAATCATTTTAATCTTTGCGGAACAGCTTTTCACAGTTTGAACGATTGAAGCAAAAGTGTAGTTTGTCTGCTTTGCACTGCTTCATCAGGAATATTTACAATTACGCAGGTTTTTTTTACACGTTTAGAATTCATCAATTTTCTCAGTAAACCTGAACTTTCACAACTTTAAAAATACCCCCTGAATTTTCTTTGATTTTTTGTAAGATTTTTGAATTGGGAGTCAACTCATTGTTTCATTGACGCTGAAGGTGATAAACGAGCCAAAGCAAACCGTGTAAAAAACCTGGGTGTAGTGTTTTGCATTTAACAAAAGTCGATATTTTGCATTAACCAAAGTCGATAATCGATTTATTGAAAAATGTATGGACATCCCACACTGTAAAATGTCATCGAACAACTGTATGACTACTCACCGGAAGATGGCAGAAGGGTTTTTCCAGCACAAGCTAGAAAAAAACGTATTTAGATTCCTCTTTGCTCATAGATGATGTTATTATCACCGGCAAATTGTTCGCCATTTCGTTGTATGGAAAAAACTCAGAAGTATGAACCATATTGTTAGCCTAATATATTTGGTAAAATGTACTGAAAAATCACATAGAAAAGGTCAAAAAAGCACTTTAGGAGATAGATCGCATATTTTCTATGATTTTGGATGTTTTGCACTAATTACTATGCATTCCCACCATTCTTGAAAAAAAAAATTTTTCGATTTTGAAATTTTTTTTCCAAGGGGGGACCCTTGGGAAAAAACAATGATTTTTCAATAATTCCGAAATGCAATGTCCGATCAGGCCAATTTTCAATAGCAAACAATGGGATTTTTCATTCCCCGTCAGATACAACATCGCGAGTAAATCGGGTAATGCTATGTTCCAAAAAGTGTGTCTACAAAATTTGTACACATACACATACACACACACACATACAAACATACACACATACAGACATCACCTCAATTCGTCGAGCTGAGTCGATTGGTATATATGTAACACTATGGGTCCCCGTGCCTTCTATCAAAAGTTTGGTTTTTGGGTGATGTTATAGCCTTTACCGTATACTTAGTATACGAGAAAGGCAAAAAGTTGAAGGCGCTCTGGAAGAGCCCCAGCATAAATGAACGGAACGAGTTAAAATGTCGAAAGAATTCTTGAGTAGCGCCGAAGTAAGTAATTCGTAGACTCATCGGTTTCCACTTGTAATATGGAAGGTTCTAGATTGAATGATTTGTTGTTGTTCTTATCGGTTTCGACTAAACATGATTTTTTTCGGAATAAATGATTAAATTTTGATTTCTCATCGGTTTTCTGCTTGTGTTGTCGAAGGTCCTCTGGAAGAGTATCCAGTTATTTGCAGCTTTTGATGGTGAAGGTGTAAAAAAGGCGGGCGGATTGTTCGCGTCAAAAAGCAACGTTAATGCGGATCAGCAAGAACACAACTATTCAAGAACGTTGAATTTCGAAGGTGTTGTGTGAGAGTACCGGACTTATTGGGTTGAGCTTAAAGGGCATAGTATGTTTGGCGAACCACCGATATTGTTTTGATTGGAAGGCCATCAAATTCTATTGGATATGGACTGCCGGATCGAATTCTATTGGTTTTGGATTGCAATGCTGGAAATATTTGCAAAAAAATAGAAGGAATACAGCTGGAGGATCATGAATCTGAAATAGTTGACATTTTCAGAATGTAAAAAAAAGGCTGGATTAATTTGCTAAGTAAATATGTATTTGCGTATTTGTATGTGGACTTTGAATTGAAATATTGAACTTGGATTGTTTCTGGTATTGGTTTTCAATGAAACATTTGATTTTTGATAATGGGTGAGGTAACATGATTGTTAGATTTGAAAATTGGAATTGGCTTGGTTGCAAATATTTGATTTTATTTTAGAATCAACTTTTGGTTATAGGCTAGAGATTGTATTTGAAAGATGGAGCTGAGTTAGAATATTAGTTGTGAAAATTGGATGGACAAAATACATAACCATGCAATGGCAGGCATAAATAAAACTCTTAATTAATTACTGTGGAAATGCTAAAGAACACATAAATAAGAAAAGTAAACCGAGAAATAGTTGTAATGTTTGGAAGATGAGGAGAATGAAAAAAACTTGATCATTTTATATGAATGTTTGATTTAAGTATTCCATTATAAAAAACGTTCCAATGTTGGTATGGGATTAAAACTTTGTTCATGGAATAGGAATATTGGATTTGCTTTTCAGAGGTGAACCAGCCAAGAGCTGAAAGCCTCTTTAATAAAAAAAAAATTGGATTTGCTTTTCTGGTTCGCCCATTGGATTTGAGTATCAGATTGAAAAATCACATTGAAATATTTGAATTCATCCTATGATTTTGAATATATAGAAATTGGATGGAAGTCAATGGTTTTTTTCTTTTTGAGTGAGAAGAAGAGGGGAATGTGAGGGTGTGATATATTGGGAGTTGGGCAATCCACTTTTAGAGTGCATTGATGACAGATATGCAAATATCTTATAACGGTTTGGTTGCCTATGGCAAATAGCAGGCCATGACTTTTTTGCCTCTTTCCTCGTGGGACAACGAACGGAGTCGCACGCGCGATTGAACAACTTTTACACCCGTGATAGCTCGTTCAGCCAGAACTAGGCCGTACTTACTTTGGTATGAATAGGAGATTGAAGTGCAATAATTTTGTAATTTGTATACAGTATTGTGGTTATATTGTCTATTTTATCATTGATATTAGAACAATGTTATCTCTAACATCCTTTGCTATTTTTTCTATTATTCAAAGAATATGTTTTAGGTTATAGTTGATTGAGGTTGCCAATTTGCATATTCAATGATAATTTATTTGGATGTAATCAGGAGGAAATTCACGGTGTATATGGTTGTATATTGATGAAATATCGAAGGCAAAAATCATTAAATTTGTGACTGCTATAACTTTTGGTTCCCTAGATGAAATAATTTAAAATTTGCACAGCAGAAGCCTGGATATTATATCTTTCGAAAGTCAGTCAGAATGGATGGACTTTTTTTCAGTCATAGCGGTCACAGAGCACACCATGAAGAACGTGTGATGGAACTTTATTTTAAGGTGAAGGTGGATTGAGTACCAAAACAAAGCTTTTGAAAGTATTGGTACAATAAAACTGTCATATGCTCTGTATTGATATTGGTGTCGTATTTATAAAATAACAAAGAATATTAGTGAATTGGTTCAAAAACGACCCAAGCTCTACCACCTTTCCTCGATTCAAATCCCATGCTCCAGGTGTCCTCAAAAACCGATTTGAACAAAAACTGGTTGGGCACAAGCCGGTTCAAGTTTGTATGAAAACTAGTATAGGAAACTAAAACTTTTATTACACTGGTTACAGCGCCTCCCCTCCAAACGCTAGCGAAAAGAGGGCAGTCTTCTTCTTCTTCTTATCGGCATTACATCTCCCACTGGGGCATTGCAGACTCGCTGCTTTGTGTTCATTCAGCACTTTCACCCAGTTAAGGAAAGTCGAGACTGTTTTCCAAATAGATAACTTCACTTGAACCGGCACCGAGAATCGAACCCAGCCACCCTCAGCATGGTCTTGCTTTAAAAGCCGCGCATTTACCACGAGACTAAAGAGGGCCCAAAACGTATCCCAAATAAACCACTTTTCATTCATGGCGAACCCTCCAAACCATGGGTTCCCCAAACTGTGGGTCGTGACCCCCAGAGGTCGTGGATTTATCAATGGTGGGTCGCATAAGACTAATTTTGATTCATACATTAAACCCTTTTTTTACCATAAATCGTTTCCAGGAATTAGGTATGGATCGTAAGGAAATGAATGAATGAACAGCTGAACTGCCGCTAATCGCAAATCAGGCACATATACAGATGTGCTCGACTTGCCTGATTAGCAACAGTGAATGAGAGACCAACAAATTTTACGAAGTCAATGCTCTTCTTTTGTTATCCGATAAACATGAATGCTGAACTTTGTCTCTGATGTTCATAAATAGAATAAAAAGTTGCAGAAATGTTTACCAAATATAATGGAGTCCAATACAATCAAAATCTCATTCAAATTCAATCAAAATCTAATCCAACTTCAATCAAAGATGAATCCAACACAAATTCACCAAATCCAATCCAAATCCAAATCCAAATCCAATTCAAATCCAATTCAAATCCAATCCAAATTAAATTCAATCAAAATCCAATCCAAATCTAATACAAATCCAATCCAAATCTAACCAAATCTGACCCAAATCCAATTCAAATCCAATCCAAATCTAATCAAAAAACAATTTCGAGCCCATACAAATCCAATTTAAATTCAATTCTAATCGAATGTAAAACCAATCTTAATCCAATCCCAATCCAACGCAAATCCAAACCAAAAACCGAATTCGGATTCATCGTTTTTGATCAAGACATGTCAGCAATTGCTTCAATCATTGCTTATAAAATCTTGATACATATTTTTTTTAAATAACTCGCTAAAATTTTACGGGTTAAAAAGTATCAACACCCATTCAAACCCCCAGCCTTTATTGGTTGTAAATTTGTACTGTAAGAGTTTTGTTTAGTTCTTTTATATGGATATGACATTTGCACAACATGTGATGAATTTAATTGTTACGGAAAAGGTATTGGAGGATGCCGCTCCCTTCAGTGGGGTTTGATCCCACGAAAGCAGTACGCCCCTAGACAGGTGCTTTTCCTACTAAGCTACGAAAAACCTTCGTCGTCCTCCGCAGCTTAGCGGGTACAGATGAAACCAAATTCCCAGCACCGGGCACGTAGCCGAACTTTCGCAATACTTTTTCAGAACTAACTCTCTAATATGTATTTTTAGCCTAAACGCCAACCAAGTAGGATAAGTCCTACTGACGGAGGTCCTTCGTAGCTTAGTAAGGGAAAGCACCTGTCTAGCGTACTGGTTTCGTGGGATCGACCCACAGAAGGGGAGCGAGTTACCCTCAATATTTTTCCGAACTAAATCTATCACACATGTTCAAATACATAATCGTGTTTCAGACACAGTAATTAATTTCGATTCCGGGTGACTTAATACCCAGAACGCAGCCAATTAACTTTGAATGTACTGGATATGACAGTCCGATAGCCGGAAGAAATCTCGATAGTTTGACCGTAAATTTGTCCGGATTTGGGGAGGTATATTGTATTTATCTGTAGTAATCCTCTCCTTATAGTTAGAAACAAAAATATTCTTACTTCAAAATGTGCTTAACAACACAAATGACTCAATAATCTAAATTCTCATCAATATTTTCCTTCCTTTCTTTATGACGAGTTCAATCAAGCTTCAAAAAGCTTCCTTGATAACTAACGCGTGGCATTTTCTTACAATATGGCTTTTTAATGGCACACATTCGTCGTCCTTATCGTCGTTATTGTCGCCGCCGTCATTGATCGTAAGAACTTCACGAGACTTTTCTGCACGACTCAGCGTCTAGTCTCTGGCGAACTGGAGCCTATTGCAAATGCAGCAAAATTTTCCGTAAGTCTTACATCGATTGCATGAGTTACACTCCTGAGCACGACACACATTATAATAACTTCCGCTAAAACATTTATTGGTCGATGACCCGATTCTACTACAGGTCGAAAGATGCAATTTTTCCACAGAAATTACCATTAATCACGCGTTGGCTACACCCAGGCGACGATGGCATGGCGATGCACAGAAGCTCCCATGCGGATAGTGACCCTCCACTTAAGAATTCATTGACTTTGAAAAAAGGGGGAAAATCTGAAGGCAGCGCACACATGTGAGGATAGCTAAAACGTGCTATGAATAATTCATAATTTATGAACTATTAATGTGTTACATTGGGACAGATTCCGGAGTTCGAGATCAATCCCATCACTTTAGAAGTGTTATTGAAATCCAATACGTAAACTTGACAAAGAAAATAGCAACTATTATTTCTTAAATGTAGTGTTTCAAAAATTTGAAACATTTTTTTTCAATCATTCTAATTTTTGTATCACCGCAATAATTTTGGCCTGCGAATGAATATGGTCGAACATGTAATGGTGAAATTCAGAGTTATGACTGAGCTCTGGTCAAATTTTCAGCAATCAAGATGTAGAGCTCCAAAGAATGAGCACTTTATTATGCCAACCAGTTAAAAAACATTCAAACGAAAACAAGAATGTGATTTTAATTAGAACTAGTGTAGATAAAATAAGTTCTAGATGTTGGTTAGATGTTTTAGACCGCACGGCTAAGGAGGGGCCCCATAATGTATGAATGTAAGATTATTGTATAATCATTTGGTATATTTTGCTAATGCATTCATATATTATAGCTACCTACCTACCTATCATAGCTACACTGAAATCAAATCTACAATATATTTTATGTGCATAGAACATATAAAAGGATTTTTCACGAAATAAACTCGTTTTAAGTGCAGCACTTATATTCTATTTGGCAACATGAAATGGAAAATGAAATAGTCTGTGTTCGTATCCGCATAACTCAAAAATGGCTGAATGAATTTTCTTTATTCCTTCAACGAATATGTATGCGTTATTGTTTCCGACAGGTTTTATATAATTTTTGCTGATGAAAGAAAATCACGGGTAAAGTTGATTAAATCTTTAAAAACTAAAATTAAGATTCGTTCGGGCACTTTGCATTGGTTGTTCAAAACGCTCATTCTCTACGCCTATACAGGACAACGTCTGCCAGGTTAACTATTGTAATATAAAGGTAAACTATTTACAACTCCTCAGGCCCCATAGTGTACGGACTCATAGTTTTGCACATAGATTGCACATATATTTCATTAGTGTGTTATGAAGTTGTTTGAAAAATCTAAAATGGCGGAGATTGGAAACGAAAATTTTGTATCGCTTTCAGAGCTTGTAATTGATATTTTCAAGCTCCCGGCCGAGTTATTACCGTTTTTCGAAGGTAACATATTTGATTTTTTATGCTTTTATTGATTTAATTTTGTTTCTATTTTTCATCAGAACGCGGCTTTAGCGCATCGTGGAGTGGTGGAGCATCACGA